>NC_068988.1:13290601-13298210 GCF_001194135.2 Octopus bimaculoides | reverse complement strand
CCAAAAATTATCGAAAACGAAAATCGCCAAAATTAAAAAATAAAAAAGTTACAGCCATTTTCCCTCAGTGTCTAATTCCAATGTCCACCAAAATTATTTTCTAGTTTTTTTATAAACCATGTGCTGCAACTTCTACCCCCACGCTCTTTCTGTCTCTCTCTCTCTCTCTCTCTCTTCCTCCTATCTGCTTAATTATCGCTATTGTTCGAATGCTTTGTGTACCATGTAATGTTCAGACTTGAACTAACAACATGTGAATTTGCAGTGCTATGGAGAAGCTAAGATTTTTCTCTTGGAACTACATGTTTCCTGCTTTTTCTTGTATCCAGCTATTCCCACACCTTCCAACTCCTTCCGTTACCGTCCCCCCATCCCACTTCTTACGTCACATTCCCTACCCTCCATCCCTTACACTGCCTTCTCATAACTTCTACCCCTTCCACCATCTAATGCAAACTTTCACCATCTTTCCCAATCTCCCACCTTCCATTATTTCAGCTTTTGGAACCAACAATTGGAGATCCCACACTGAAGCCCTGCTCACCTTCATGGCTGTGTATATGCATGTATGTATGTGTATATATGAGTTTGTGTGTATATGTGTTGTGTGTGCATGTATATATATATATATAAGTAGGTAGTAGTAGGCATCCGTCGGTCTTTGGAGGCCATGGATCTGTGCCCAAAGAAATCGTGTCAGCTGCAGATGGTGGTGCAGTGTCTGTTGTGGCTGTACAGGCCCACACGAGAGTGGCAATCACACATACACCAACTGTATTTGAAGGAGCTCTCTGCCAGTGCTGCTGATTTTTCCTTCTGTCGAGTGCACTTTTCTCTGATGGTGAGTCTCTCTTTTTCTTCTGCTCTCTTCTTTCCCTTTTGCAGTATTTGCCTCCAGCGTGGGCCATCATTTGCAACCTCCTCCCATCTCAGGACATCCAGATCAAGCAACTTCATATTTCTCTTACAGAAACGAAGATGAGGCCATCTCTTTGAAATGAAGATGAGGCCATCCTCGTGCTCTTGTGCTGGTAGCCAATTCCCCATACAGGAGGTCTTTTGGGATCCTTCCGTTTGGCATATGATGAACAGGACTGAGCCAGTGCAAACATCGTTGCTGGAGCAAGATGTGTATGTTGGGTATCTTGACTTGGTTGAGGACTTTATTCTGGGCAATGTGGTCGGTCCACTTGATGTCCAAGATCTGTATCAAATTACAAAGGCAAAAAATGTTGAGACACTGCTCCTGTCTAGAGCAGAACTCCATGTCTCACTGCCATAAAGTAGCATACTAAGGATGCACGCCTTATAGACAACAATTTTGGTGTTTGCAGCCAGTTTGTTGTTTTCCCAGACTCTCTTTGTGAGCCTGGCAAATGTGAAGGATGCTTGTCTGCTTTGTCTGCTGATCTCAGGGTCCAGGCAGTGGTCATCAGTGATAATAGAGCCAAGATAGGTGAATTGATGGACTACCTCCAGCTTGTAGTTGTTGATGGTGATGGTGAGGGCATGCTTGACACTTTGACCCATCACTTGAGTCATCTTCCCCAATTGTTCTAGCAAAAAATGTGTTGACTCTTGACTGCATTGTCACACTTGGCACATATAAATTTTTACATCATTGAATGCATACCAATTCCTTTGCTAAAACAGATATTTTTTAAAAAAATAAGGTTATCTATATAGAGGCAACTGACTGAATATTTGACTCTGTTGCTACCATATTTCTATTCAAATGCAATGATTTTGTTTAAACCATTTTCCTGCGGAAATTTGATATCTCCACTCAAAATTTCATTATCCTTAATTGTGGAAAGTAGATTTATATACCAATTATCTTTTGTTGAGGAAAGTCATATTTGAAATTATTTTCTGTTAAGATATGTTAATTTTACTGAATCAACGTGAATTGCAGAAAATACCAATTCTCTTTTTGGTAGATATTTCACATCATTACTGCAATAACCACAAAATTTAAGATTGCAGTTAAAGGGTTAATTAATTTTGAAAGTAATAAATAATTTGATAAAATAACTGCCATATTAAGCTAGCATTTGGAACATAAATTAACCTGAAATTTTGATGGAAGGTTTAAAATTTAGATTGCTTTAAAACAAGAAGTTTGTGTTGTAGAACCAGGAGCAGTTTTAGGTGGGTGTGTATCAAATGAATTAAAAGAAACCATAAGTCAAACTCTTTGACACACAAATATGAAATGTATTTGTTTGAATTTTTTCTGTTGGACATAGTCTTAATGTTCAGCTTAAATGACATGAGTTACTTTGACTTTATGTAAAATATCTTACTGATATGGTATCCAATACCTGGAGTCGATCTGTCATTTTGTTAATCTCTTGCTAAGATATGACTCGGTTGTCTTTGGTAAGATTTGAATCACAAAACAATATTCCATAGCTTGATTTTAGCTATCTGAGAAGACCCATGATCAAAGATTACTTCAATGGTCACTGTTTACTTTTTTATTCCTTCTTTATTTAAAACAGTGAAGTGCAATTTAAGTAAGAAATTTGCTGCTGTTATTTCTAGCAGATCATGAGGTGACATAAAGGCTGTCTCATTGGCTTTAAGATCAGTTGTGGATAATATACTTAAACTTTTATAAAAATGTTGGTATTTCTTCCTTGGTAGTATTTTGCTCTGTAAATAGATAAGATTCCATTCTATACTCAAAATATCTTGCAGACACAAAGCCTAAATGAAGTATTTTACCATTAATTTTTGTGCCATTATTTTTTATAGGGGTGAGATGTCTAGCCCAATACTTTTTCCTGAAGAAAGGGTCTCTTCAGCTGCAGGAGGATTGGAATTCAAAGATGTAGAATAAAATTTACTTGAAAAACATTTGGAAAGGCATTTGGCCAGGGAATCATAGAATAATGCTTTAAAAAAGTCTTGTCCAATCCATGCCAGCATGGAAAAATGACAATGACAAGGACTCATGTCTCGAAGACATTTATACATCCAGCATAACTGAAAATTTTACAACTGTTGTTTATAGGAACAACATTCCACTCATCAAAAGTTTTACAGAATGATGATAATGTTGAGGTCTAGGTTAACTCTGGCAGAGACAACTAATGATTGGAGATACTCCATCTGTGACTATCCATGTTTTTGTTGTTTCTCTATTTAAGACTGCAAGGTGTAATTTAGGGGAGTATTTTGCTCCATTTCTAGCAGGTTTAGACAACATATGGAGCAATGTTTCCCTTCCTATTTTCTCCCAGGCCCCACTATAACTTTTCAGAAAAATGTATGCCCCACCAGTGGTTGGAAAAAAAGTATAGGTGTAGTATGTTTGCTGTGAAAAAAGGATATTCACAATTCCATGTCCCACAAAAAAAAAAAAAACGATCCCATGCCCCACCACAATTTTCCCAAGCACCACCAGTGAGGCATATACCCTACATTGGGAATCACTGATATAGAGGTTCTGCCATAGGCTCAAGAAGACTAGTGGATAATGTTGTCATCTATAAAACTTTTCTTATCTAATTCAGAAACTAGACAAACAGTACAGCAATATTTTTTCAGAAAAATGTATTTAATGTCAATATCTCTTTACTCTATATAACTTACATTTTCCTCGTTGGAACAATAAGAAATTATTACTATTATGCAATATGTCAGAGAAATCTGCTAAACTCAAACAGTTGCATAAATAAATAATTTGAATTAAAATTAATTAGCATAAGTTAACATTTACTTATTAACTAATAAATTGTAAAATGGAAATAATTTAAAGGCTGTATTTGATGGCATATGAGACACTGCTTTTCCAAAAAGATTATCTCAAAAAAAATAGCCTGGGTCCTATGTGTGAAGTTGGGTCTATATCATATGCACCAAAGACATTTTCCTTGAATATGTGCAGCTGAAATAGAGGTGTGTCTAACAGGGCTGGTTTTAAGCAAATTAGACAGATTTGTTAAAATTGGGCCCTGCACCAAGATAGGGCCTCACACACATGCTCAAGTAGAGGATGCTATGATGAATTTTTAACATATCATTGTGGTTAATGGTGGAGCCTCAAGCCCTCAATGCTTTTTGGCTGGGACTAGTGTAATACATGAAGCATAAAACATCACTATTCAGCTTTTGTAGAGCAGAGTGTCTCACTGGTAATTCTCTAATTGGGCTCCACACTTTGTAGCACTGTCCCTGGCATCTAATATACCTGTGTGTCTTTTATGCTATCAGATAACTCACTTATGACAGCATCGATTCAAGATATTCATCCTCCTCTGTCTCCAGCACATTGTTTTTCATGGGAGCGGACACAGCTGACAAGATTCATATGAGTGGACATAGCTGAAAAGATTGATATAAGATAGGAAATCCTGTGTCACTGAAAGTGACCCTAAACAACAGCCACAGGGAGTTGCTGATGACATCTCCTCCTCTCTTCATACATGTACTTTAGCTGATGAATTGCAACCGAGCCATCAGAGAAAGTACAGTAAATAAATTTTATATTGGTGACAATATAAAATTTGTTTCATTTGCTGTTTGTGAAGGAAGGAATAGTACACACGGTTTTTTGCAATTCCTCCAAGACTTCATATTGATGCCATTAATGTTTCTCTTTGAACCTTTGTAATTCAGCATCAGCAGGAAAGATATGTGCAAGGAGGGAATTCAAGAAGGGCCAACATTCTGGGAAGGAATGACTGAGCTCAGTGATTAATGTAGGTTCTAGAAAGTTGAAGTACAACAAGGTTTGTGAGACAAATGAGGCAGGAATGCCTGAGTGGAGATGACAGGAGTCCAAACAACTCCAAGGAACAGAGACCTTTATGGCAGCAATAGAAAAAGATTTCGTTTTGATTGTTCAAGATGTCTTAATGGATGACATTGATACCTACCACTGATGTTTCTTTTTCAACCTTTGTAAATCAACAAATGCATGAAAGAAATTCAAGAGGGGCTTGACATTCAGATACATTAGTATTACATAATTCTGTGATTTATTAATCCTGTACATTAATCAATCCATATTTGATTGACTAGGATTCTGTATAGATATGGAGATTGCTTTGTAATCACTGGGTGGCCCATTAGGCAAGGCCTGAGCTGGTCAATGCCTTCTACATGAAATTAGTAGAAAGAAATTGTGTGGTAGTCCATCATATATGTATGCTTGTGTGTGTGTGTACGAGTGTGAATGTTTACACTCTGCATAAAATCATTTGAGAATAATAAAAACACAAGTATTGCTTTGTTTGCTCTGTGATTTTGGAGACAAGTAGAATAAAATATCTCTTGTAAAATAGGTAAAGGTTAGTGATAAGGAATGGTACCTGGCAATAAAACTGCCATAGTAATAAGTCTTTATCTAACCCATGTAGTATGGGAAAAACTACAAACAAACAAATGATCTTTGTTTCAAAGATTCATAGAATCTACGTTGTGCTGAGAAGAAAAGTATTAAAATTTTTGTGTTCAGTTTCGTTTTTTTTTTTGTAGCAGCTTAATATGTACCCAAACCTATATGCACATAACTTGCCAGAATATTGCTTTTAAAACATGAAGTAATCTTCTTTTCAGGTGGTCACAACCAAGATGTATTTCACCAGATCATGTATGTACAATCAAGGTGATCTTGAAGCTCTTTCTTCATAGTCCAGGTTTTGATTCCCCAGAGAAGACACTCTTAGAACATGCTTTGAAAGCCAGCCTTACTGAATTTGAAATACTTAATTGCAAAATGTTTTAAAGCTTGTTACAAATAATATAGGCTTGTCCCTTGCATGTCAGGAAGTCTTTCATATCGTCAGCAATGTAGGTACTTGATGTCACTGACCTGTTTGATTTGTGTGCCATCATTAGAACAAATTGATAGCTTTCACCCTCGTTAATGGTCAAGAGCTTTATATGATCTAAACTCTTTCTGCAGTTGAATATCAACTGAAACTGCTCTTAGATTAACAAGCAGAGTAGTAATTTCACACTAAATATTTCATCATTACTATGGAAGTCTGTTAAAATGAAACTATTCTTATGAGCAAGACATGTTAGATAGTTATTTACTAGAAATATTTTATACAAATTTCAAGGATTTTTTCTTATGTAGAGTTTATTAATGTTCGGCACATCAAACACTATTGACTGGTATTGTGACTAATAGTTGAAAGTCAGCAAAAGGGCAAATATTGATTTCTCAAGTTTTGAAGCTATATCAGCAAACACTGGCTCCTATTATGTGATTGATAAGCAATTTTTTCATTTATCAATTAGTTATTGTATGACCTTTTGTCCCTATTTGATTCATACTTTGAGAAAGAAAAGGACAAATTTTATAGAAACTGAGTTAGCAGTGAACCTATTGATCTCTAAATTTTAATAGTAATATTTAGTGAAAATGGCACAAGTCAAGATACATCCTTTGTTCATGTTGAAGGATAAAACAATTATATATGGAAATGTAACAAAGTTTTAACTTTAAGGTCATTGTAATGAAGTATACATGGAGTGTCTTTAACTGGAGGGAATTTATTCAAAGCTGGAAACAAAATATCACAGAAATAACAAAGTCATTTTTTTCTTTTTATTTATACAATAAAGGTTAATCATATGATTTGTTGTCAGAAATGAAATAAAAACACAAACTATACAGATATAGGTACTGAACAGCTTTATTGCACTGTCTGCTAAGACAGATCATGATCTCTAAAATACATAGATTATCCAGAATTATGGTACCGGCATTGTAGGGAGACCAACTGACTGACTGACCGACTCAACTGACCAGTGAGGAGAGCAGAGGAGGTTTCAGAAACAAGTGTTTTGGGAGCGCTCTACTGACACACAAATGACACTAGCTAGCTGGGTGCTGCTAGTTCTATAGCACACCATACAAGGGAGTTAGAAGACAACAATGGCAATGTTAACAGCAATGACAACAGAATAACTACTACACTGACATTAGAATCAAGCAAAGAAATACATTCCCCTCCCCCCCACCAGACTCTGGTCATGTAAGGATGAAAGGACCTAGGAGAGGTACCAGAGGCAGCCTTTTTTGATTTAGGGGATTCTCATCTTTTGGTATGAAATAGTGTCATAATTTAGGAGATCATTCAAGATGGGTTTGCAGTGATCTGAGTGTAAGACAAGACCAGGCATTAAAATGTAGCAGGTTTCAATGCCTATCAATCAATTTTTCTTTTTATTTCCCACAGTGATTGGTCCAGAATAACTTCAGGTGGTCAGACAATTCATGCTTATTTCCGCCTTAACATGACCAGTCTGTGTGTGAGATAGATAGATAGAGATAGATAGATAGATAGAGAGAGAGAGAGAGAGAGAGAGAGAGAGAGAGAGAGAGAGAGAGAGAGAGAGAGAGAGAGAGAGAGAGAGAGAGAGAGAGAAAGAGAGATTTGGTTATTGCTAGTTAAATGTTGTTAATTGATTTAAAAGGTATATATTTCAAATATCATAAAGAAGCACCTTTTTTATATAGTAGAAAACAAAACAATCAAAAAACAAACAAACTAGGAAATAATTTAAAAAAATAGTAAAACATAGGTCAGAGGGCATAGATTAGTTGCAGTGAATATAAGAGAGATAACATTTGCCCTTGCTGGGA
>NC_068988.1:13283101-13288101 GCF_001194135.2 Octopus bimaculoides | reverse complement strand
CATCTTAATTTTCCTTCTTCATTAATTCAACATTTGATTATTGCATTTGCCATTATGCAAAGAAAGAAAAACAAAACAAAACAATGTAAATCAAATGCATATTTGTGTGTGTGTTTGTGTGTGAAGGTGTTTTGAGAGTGTGTGTGTGTGTGTGTGTGAAAGAGAGAGTAAATAATCTCAATGAATAACAATAGTAATTGGTTTGGTAACCAAACAGACAGGATGCTGAAATAGGCAACATTTTTTTTATTTTTTAAAATTTTTGGACAAGACAAAAGAACAATCCCGATTCAGAATATTGAGAGAATTCTGGAGAATGGCAGATGGCTTTACCAAGTAGGTGTTGATTTGCAACAAAAATCTTAGAGCAAATTGCAAACAATTGCTTGCATCTAAATATAACCGGAAGAGTGTTGATAACAACACTCGGGAGATCAGCAAGATGATAAGTTGCAAATTTATTAGCTGTCTTCTTGGGCAATTTAATCCAGATTTCTTTTGCCATGTCTGTGAAAAAAAGCTGAAGGTGGCAAGAATGAGTTTAGTGAGTTTTGAATACAGTATCTATGGCTACAGATGAGTATTGATTAAGTATCAAAGTTAAATTGCAACATGAAGAAGGCTACCTACATTTTTATTATGTGTGATATTAGAGACTATTGTAATTCATTAGATTCACCATTCAATAGGCTTTGCCTTACAGACCATCTTGATAGCAAACCAATGCTAAAATGGTAGAAATAAGTCCTATAAGTTGTAATTGCTTTTAAGACTAAAAGAAAATACTTTAGAAATCAAATATTGGCCCCATTTAAATAGAATGAAAAAAAAAAAAATTTCAAATTCCCTTTAAAAAGAGAATTTAAATTTTGTTTTCTAAAAGAATGATAGTCCATATACACTATATGATGACAACTGTTGGCAGCAGTTAAGATTAACAAATTGGAAATTTAGTAACTTTATTTTTTATTTTTTTTTTTAATTAAAGAACACAGAGACCTCCTAAGTCAAATAACTTCCCCCTGATGCATTCAATCTGGCACTAGGTGGCACTAATGACACCCATGAGTCCAGCTACATTTTTGGCCAGCAATATTAACTGAAGGTTGAATGTGAGGCGGGGAAGTGGGGAGAAATAGAAGAAAAGAAGAGAAGGAAAAGGAGATAAGAAAAAGGAAGTGGAGGACGAGCAGTGGTTTTGTCTAACACTGACAGCTACTATTCTGCGGGTTGGGGTTCTCTGTCAGACGAGTTCCCTTAGTTTGGCTGTTGACAAGAGTAGGATCCGAATCAAGACTTTCAGACATCTTATCACATATGATGTCCACCAATCGCTCAAATACAGCTTTCACATTGATATTTTCCTTTGCAGACGTCTCAAAAAATTCCAAACCTATCAAGAGACAAATATGATTATTTTAATTGTTAAAAGCAGATACAATGTATATAATAGGAAATAGAAGAAACCAAAAATCAACACTTATATACATACACAAACAGGTTAATTTGGACAAGCTTGTCTTTTGACCTTTTGGAGTTAATAAAAAGGTACCAATTCAAGATGGTTGATTGGCTCAACAAATAATGTACCACCCTAAGGCAGTGGACTGGCAGAATTGTTAGAGCATCAGAGAGGACGCCTTGTGGAATTTGTTCCATCTCTTTATGTTTTCAGTTCAAATGCTGCTCCTCTTATTTTCTATTTGAGGTGGACTTAAACCTATCACCCAGTTTAACACCACCACTTGGTTTTGTATGCCTTCAGTGGAGTCCACTTTGTATCAGGCATTTGGGTTAGGGTTCCACTTTGAGAATACTCTCTTCCTTCTTATCATGGTAAGAAACTCTCAAGAGACTTGAACAGCAGAAGGTCTTCAGACAAGAAACCCACCTTAGGCAAGTGTTTCGACTCTTAACTTCTTACACTCTAAGAGGGCAAGGCCACATTCAGGTCATGATTTCTGGGTGCCTTTCTGCTGACACTTTTTAGCTACTTGGACATTGGCGACTTGTATATTTAAACTACCTGGAGATTTTAACTAGTTGTAACTCCTCTCAATTGATTCAGCTTTCTGAAAAGGGCTACAAGCTCTTCTTCCCGACTAAGCAAAATAAAAAAGTCATTTGTCTAACTTCAATTCTTAGGTGAAACTGTTTCACTTTTGCTTCTCATGCCTTTAGAAAAAGGCTTGTATACCAAAACTCCCATATCAATCTCCCCTACAAAGCTAAGACTGATGTGAAATTGTTTTTGCAAGTGTTCACATACTTTAAACATAAATCAATAAATATCAATATAATTTTATATCACATATACACATACAAACAGATATTGGTTTCAAATTTTGGCACAAGGCCAGTAATTTTAGGAGAGGAAGTAAGTTGATTACATCAACCCCAGTGCTCAACTGGTACTTATTTTATCAACCCCAAAAGGATGAAAGGCAAAGTTGACACAGGTGGCATTTAGACACAGAACATGGAGTCAGAAGAAATGCCACTAAGCATTTTGTCCACTGTGGTAACAGTTTGACCAGTTCACCACCTTGCCCATACAAACAGCTATTCAAATTTGTAATGTCATAATTATTATAAACCTTTCCACAAAATACAAGCCTCACCACTAAAAAAAAAAAAATCTCCACTTACCTAGCTGATCAGCCAGTTGTTTTCCTCGTTCAGTAGACACCACACGTTCTTCTTCCAAGTCACACTTATTGCCCACTAAAACTACTTGTGCATTATCCCAGGAATATGTCTTGATTTGTGTGCACCTACAAGACAGCAGAAATTGATATAAATATATGAGAAGAGGTTTAGATTAGAAATAACAATTTTATTAATAATTTGGTGTGTATGACTTGTTGAAATAATAACAGCTATAAATAGCAAATACCATTAATATCTAAATCAATAGTTTTTCTGCTACTGTTGCATTATTTTGTGAAAGTAGTTAAAATTAATACGTGCTGAAAAAACATCATCTCAGGTCTAAGCATTCCACATCCATTTTTTTTTTTTTTCATGTTTTTCAGTCACTGGTGGCTTGAGACATATGATTCTGCCAAAATAGACAATCTGCATGATTTGATGCAACAGATATTTTTTTATTGATTCTTGTCTTTTTAACATAATTTACTCAAGTATGAAATGAAAGTGGTAATTTGATTTTTCGCAGAATGACTAAACGAGGCAGAATCTACAAGGTGATCTGACCTGGTAAAATCAGCAGCCAACTCTTCAGTAAATCACATTTTATTGCCTTAAAACACAACATATTGAATAATATGCCCCTGGGTTTATTGGGAAAAAGATAGGATTGTTATAAGTGGAATGTCTTTGATTATAAGTCTTGCTCAGTCAGAGCTGACCTGGGACTAGGCAGCCGCAACAAGCAAACACAGTTTATTTTGGTAGTTGACTGTGCATATAGATATAATATAAATAGATAGAAAGACCGAGAGCCTGGACCACTGAGATCTCACTAGTACTGATGGCGTGAAAAAAGCACCAATATACAGTGAAAAGTGGTTGGCATGAGGAAGGACATCCATCTTTAGAAATTATGCCAAAGCTAACACTGGCGCTTGATGCAATCCTGCAACTTGATAGATCCTGTCAAACTGTTCAACCCATGACAGTATGGAAAATGGTTCTATGATGATGATGATGAAAACAAAATGAAATAATAAGTTAAGAATAATTACAGTTGCAATTATCTTTATATTTACTTTTTATGATAATTAACATTGTTGTTTGTCTTTCCTATTGCAATTCATCAATGACGTCTTAATTCTAGAGAGACTTTAATGTGTTCCAAGACAGAAGACTGGCTCTGTCAATGGTTTATATATGATATGGGATGTGTCCAGAAGAGCAGGTTTCTGTATGTTGGACATTGCAGGGACATAGAATACTTTCAAGCTGATTCTTTGGGCCTCAAAGCTCATTGTAATAATTCTCAACTTCCATGCCATTTCTGTTTGTGAGTCCTTATATTTTGTTCAGTTGTCAGTACTCTTGTATTTAATTTCCAGTCTGTTAGTAAGTGTGGTTCTGTTTATAGCAGAATTTGTTTACCTGTATTTATAGACAATGTCCAGTGTATTATCAAGAATAGTTCTCTCAGACTCCTACAGAATTTTTTTCCAAATATTAATGTAGTGAGCCTCAAAAGGCTAATTAAAAATAATTATGAGATACGGAAAAGACGATATTATTACAATGACTAAATTTTTCCTGAAAGAATGGGAGGCATCTCATGACATGTTTTGGTCTTATTTGGACCTCATCAGTAAAATGCAGACATCAATGTATTTAGCAAAGTAGCAATGAAAATGTTACTAAGTAGATGTACAATGCTAAAAACCAGTTGGTATAGAAAATTAGAATATTTTAGAGAAATATTGTATTTATGCATTTTATATCAGAATATCTAAACAATGATGATGCTGGTTATAGACTAATCACTTCATTCAAAGACCAAAGATTAATCTTAGTGAAGTTGGAATACTTCATCATGGATAGTAAAAGATATAAGCACTTGACTTTTTCTATCCAAAGGGCTTTTTAACCCAATATTTACATGCTATCATTTATAGCTTTATTCCTACAAGTTTCATTGTTCCAAAAAAGAATTATTTCATGTTCTCCTGAAGTCTCTAAATTCTTCAGACATTTACAGAATATTTATATATTGTAGACATCACAAAATGCATACATATATTTATATATACTTTATTATTATTAAGGCTGCAAAACCATCACAAAAATATTGCAAAAAAACTGCTACTCAGAGTTTCACGTTCCCATTCATCAGACAGTTTAGATTAAAAAATAAAGTATATTACTCTACCTCCAGTATTTAGTACTATTAAGTAATAAAGAAATAAGTACTATTACGAAATTAAGAAATAAGTATATTATTTTACCTCCAGTATTCAAGTACTATTTTTCCCACCTTGTTTTACATTTA
The DNA here is from genome assembly GCF_001194135.2 of Octopus bimaculoides. Lineage (NCBI taxonomy): Eukaryota > Metazoa > Mollusca > Cephalopoda > Octopoda > Octopodidae > Octopus > Octopus bimaculoides. The sequence goes on along the minus strand of NC_068988.1, from coordinate 13,283,126 downwards.
TGTTTACTTAGGTGTGTGTATATAT
>NC_068988.1:13275556-13283037 GCF_001194135.2 Octopus bimaculoides | reverse complement strand
GTGTGTGTGTGTGTGTGTGTGTGTGTGTGTGTGTGTGTGTGTGTGTGTGTGTGGTGAAGGATGTTCTGAAACTATTGTCTCTAGAATAAGAATAGGATGGAGGAAGTTCAGAGAGATATTAACCCTGTTGGCAACAAAAGGACTTTCTCTCAGAGTCAAAGATACATTGTATGATGCTTGTATACAAATGGCTATACTCCACGGTAGTGAGACATGGGCAGAATGCAGAAGACATGCATGTCTATGGAATGAAGGAAGTATGCTTCTTCGTTGGATGTGCAACATCAGTGTGCATGTACAACAAAGTGCAAATGTGTTGAGAGAAAAGTTGGGGATAAGAGGAATCAGATGCAGCACGCAAGAGAGAAGAATGCATTGGTTTGGACATGTGATGCATATGAATGAAGACAGCTGTATAAAAAAAATACTGATCACTGAAAATGGATGGCCCCTGTAGAAGAGGGAGACCCAGAAAGACATGGGATAAAGTGGTGGAGACTGATCTCAGGATGTTGGGCCTCATGGAGGAGATGACAATGGACTGAGATGTCTGGTGATATGAGGTTCTTGAGAAGACCCATCCACATCAGTGAAACTCAGTTCTAGAAGCATTGTTTTCCACCCACATCTAACAATAAAACTTTTCACACACCCTACCCCAACAGACTACATCTCTTCTCTTCCTCATATTTCTTCTTTTCATGCACTCACTCCCCAATTCTATCCTCACTGTCCTGCTCACTGTACCAATGCTATCCTATAGTCCTCCACCCCCTCTATACACCCAGGTTTCACCAGTCACTGCATTCCCCACTCCCACACTCTTTGCATCCATGTGAAGTCTCTACTCCCTACTCACACACCACCTTTGATGATATCCTACCATTTATATTCTGACTCTATACCTTGAGAGTATGCCCAGGCATTTCACTCTATGCTACCATCCCATTTATATACTGATCCCCACTCTTTGTGAGTATACTCTGGTACTTCACCACCATCTCTCTCCTGCCCTCTTCCCTCTGACTGGGTAACCATGTATCTCCTCTACAGCAACACACCTGTTTCTGTTCACATTCTTGATCACTCCCTCCCTCTCTCTGACCGGGTAACCATGCACCTCTTCTACAGCGCCAGTGCTGGTGCCATGTAAAAAGCATCCAGTCCACACCGTAAAGTGGTTGGCATTTGGAAGGGCATCCAGTTACAAAAATCACTCTCAATTGGTGAATAACTTCAGATTTACAGTTTATACCATTCACAAGATATATGTAACCCATATGGATTACTATGGTTTTCAATGCTCATTCTGTTAGCCAGGTTCATCACATGGAGTATAGCAGTTATTCACCTGGACTGCTTCAATCCCTATTTCCTTTCACTACACACACAGACAATCGTTTTCTTTCAGAATCCATCTAACAAATCCACATACAAAATCTAAGTTGACCCAGCACCATAGTAGAAGACGTTTCTCAAAGGTGCCACAAAAGATACTGAACCTGAAACCCTGTGGCAGGGAAGCAAACTTCTCAACCACACACCCATGTCTGTATCTATGCACACATGATGGCTTTCCACACAATTAAGTTTATTATAAAGCTCCAGTTGCCAAAGGTGCCACACTGTTACACCGAGTCCAAACTATGGTTTTGATCCCACTAACCTTCTTATCTGATCCCATTTCTAATTAGCTTGTTACTGCTAACTATGTTGAATATGTTAACACTATTTCTTCTTTCTTTTATGTCTTCATGCAAATGGTGCATCTGTGAAATTTATTCTCAAAAATACCCTACAGTATACTTTATTGATTGTGTTTAGTCACTGGGTATAGGATGTGATTGCACTATTTATTATTGACTTGTATATTTATGTCCCTGAATATAGTCCAAATGACATTGGCTAACCTTATATTGGCCAGATAACCTTGTGTTGGCATATATTCTCTATTTTGGCTAACAACAGACATACATTAGATACATTAGTATATTAACTACAAAGCCTACATTTAGGGGTATAGATAGTGAAGACAAAGAAGTAGCTATTGTGCCCTGTGGCTAGAGTAAGGCAGCACAAAATATTAATAATTATTACTGAATATATGAGAGAAATAATGAGGGTTTATTGTGATTACATTTTTGACTTGGCCTTTTTTTTTTACTTTTTAGAGTAAATAAGTGCCAGTAAACAAAATACTGAGATTGATTCAATAAACTAAGATATGTTCCCTACAAATCTGTAGTCTTGTGCTAATACAAGAAACTGTTATCACTATTAAATCAATAAATTTGGTATTAACCATTTTGCTACTAATATTCCTGTGGAAATAAACTGACTTTCTTTCGAGTGTATTCAGTAAAATAACTTTGTCATTATCAAGCTAGTGTTCAGGACATAAGCTGACATGAAATTTCGATGGAAGGTTTTAATTAAAATCTCTTTAAAATAGGAAGATAGTATCATAGAACTAAGGTATCAGGTGGGATGGTATTACAAGGCTCAGTAACAGAGAGATTTCTGATGGGAACTGAACTCAAAACAATGAGATACAGAACAAGCTGCTTTACAGGTTCTAGTTCTGTATCTCACCCTTCTGGTGGGTCAGTTCCTATTGGGAGACAACATGAGTTTCTGTTCCTTAGAAGAATTTTATTTTGCTATGAGATTATAACTGAAAGGAAATTTTCATCATGATTACATATTTTTTATGTTTTATGTCTCATTTTTCCATTCTAATACAAGTAGAATGGTTCGTGCGCATGCGCGTGTGTGTGTGTGTTATAATAATGAAGTCAAGCCAAATGATAATTGGATAGCGTTTAATACACATACATTTCAGAACATTGCATAACATATAATGGGAAAAACATTCCTTATGCATGACCGTCCTCAGTTGATATGTTTCAACACACACACAGACATATATATGTAACTTAAATTTGTATGTTAGGCATATGTTAGGTAAGCATTCAAACATCAAATATGAGTAGAACCTGCTTTATAAATCATACAATTATCAACCTCTTGATTGGGATGTCTGGCATGCCATCAACTTGGCTATCTGCCCTCTCATATATATATATATATATATACACACAACTGGCACTCTGTCGGTTAGGATGACAAGGATTCCAGTTGATCCAATCAATGGAACAGCTTGCTCATGTAATTGGCAGTGGCTGAGCACTCCACAGACACGTGTACCCTTAATGTAGTTCTCAGAGAGATTCAGCAGGATACAAAATGTAACAAGGATGGCTCTTTGAGTTACAGGTACAACTCATATTTGCCAGCTGAGTGGACTGGAGCAACTCTGAAAACAATAAATAAGGGACACGACTCCATTAAGATCAGCTAACCAACATTCTTGGTAGAAATAATGATGTAGATATAAGTGGATATATACACTACAGACCTAACTACCTTCATAATCTCCAAATGCATATTGCTACCAAACACTCCTATTCCGACCATACTGATAGTGAGAAAATCTCCATCTATACAAGTTATATTCAATCCTATTTATGTATATTTGTGTATAATTGGATTTTCAGTAATGTTTATGTCCTGTCTATTTTAACACAGTAGCTACAATGAAAAGATTGAAACAAAGTCAGAGAAATGTCATTGCTATTGGAAACAAATGATGTCTCTGTATGTGCGAAGGTGTGATGTTAGTTGGTAATGAGACATGGACACTGAATATGGAAGATCTGAAGTTGCAAGAGGGAAATAATTTGAGTACAATTTGATTGATGCATTAAGTTATCTCACATAAAAGGCAGAATATAAATGAGAAGCTGGTATTAAAGATATTAGTTGATGTATGCAGGAGAATCTCTAATGATATGGGTATGTGTGACTAGAAGACAAATACTAGTTGGAATATCTTCATGTGGTGATAGTAGAAGATACCTGTTGTTAATAAAAACATAGAATGAAGTGAAGCCAGGTCATTTGAAACTGGGCCTTAGAGATGATTTAATGCACAGGCATGTGGGTTATACTATGCATAGAGGGTTATAAAAACACAGATTTTGAATAAGGAGACACTAGTTGCTCTATGTTTTCTTGGAAGTCTACTGCTCCAGTTAAAGGACTAATGAAGGAGAATCTAAAACCCATACAGAGAATACTTATAATTGTGGGACCAACTCTTATTTAATGAAGAATCCTGGAAATTTGTGGTTTACTAAGCTCATAAAAGTAGAAGATCCAGAACGATGACACAAAATGAGATAATAATGCTGAAATATATTCCAATAATTGAATGTTCTGAACTTCATGCTCTAGACTCTCATTGCACATGGATCGTTTTAATTGCACGTGAAAGGAGAAAGACATCAGCAATAATATATCTTTCATAATGTTGTTATCATTTTTGTCAGTGTCATTGTCATTGATGCCACCATTTAATGTCTGTGGTCCATAGGCTGGGCAGTTCGATAGGATCTGACTAGCCTGAGGGTTGTGTTGGTCTCCAATATCTGCATTAGCAAGATTTCTAGTTCTGGACACTATTCCTAATGCCAGTCACTTTACAGAGTATCTGGATGCTTTTTTTGTGGTACAATGTCACCTCCCCATATTGAGGGAGGTGGCATTGTACCAGGTGTAGAGAGTCTAAATTAGGGAACAGGAACAGGTCTCTTGTTGTAGAGAAGATACATGGATACCTCAGCAGGAAAGGAAGAAAGGATGGTGGAAACAAAATATCAGGGTGTACCCTTACCTAGCTAAAATAAAATGAATAAAAGACAACTACAAAATATATCACTAGCGGACAACGAGTTTGCCTTTACCCTATTAATTATAAATACTTTATCAATATCCCTTTACACAAGAAAGAATTCACATATAGGTTTCTTTCATCTGCCAAAACAATATAAAATGTTGATCATAGAATGAAAGGTACACAGTCATAAAGGACTATAAAAATCCATACAGATGATGGAGATGGTGATGATGTTTTCACCCAACTCTTACATAAATTTGTGTAAAGATACTAATAGTTATGAAATAAACCTTACATACTGACAGGGAAAATGAAGTAAGAATTACTAATTTAAAAAAGGATCACTTCACTAACTCAAAGTGTTCAAGATATTACATAGACCATTCTAAGAATGCCCACATTTCAATAATAATAAAAATAATTCTTTCTAATTTTGGCATAAAGTTAGAAATTTTGAAAGAAGGAGGCTAGTAGATTACGCCAGTCTCAGTACATGACTGGTTTATCAATTGTGAAAGGATGAAAGGCAAAGTTGACCTAACCCTAACCCTAACCCTAACTTAGAACATGAAAAGCCTGCTCAGTAGCATAATTGGTAACATGATCATGTGGTAAGTGTATATCTATACACTTGAAGTCCAGTTAGCAAGCTTGTTGTTTTAAAGATGGCAAGGCTAGGGCTTGGCCATGATCCACTGGATGGTACCAGTAAAAGAATATTCATTGAATTTTTCACATAGGCATAAGCCAAAAAAAAAAATTGGGGGGGGGGGAGGAAAGAGCGGTTGATTAAGCTAACCATTATTTTATTTATCTTGGATGAATGAAAGGTAAAGTCAACTCTGTTAAGATTTGAACTCAAAACATAAAAGGATAAAATTAAGTAGATATAATAATAATAATAATAATAATAATAATAATAATAATAATAATAATAATAAAAACGACCATTTTTAAAAGTGATGTAATTCTATAAATTTTTGAGGAAAGAATAAACAATTATATCAAATCTAGTTGATATAACTGTTAACTGGTACTTTATTTTATTAAACTTCAGAATGACGAACGGCAGAGTTGACTTGGACAGGATTTGAACTCAGAATGTAAAGAGATGTAACTAATACTACAATGTACTTTGTCCAACACTTTACTGATTATACCAGCAAATTGCTCTACTAATATAAATAACATCAATCATAATAATTCTTTCTAATATAAGTACAGGGCCAATACTTTTGACGAGAGAAGGGTTAGTTGATATCATCAATCCCAGTACTAGGCTAGTGTTGTATTTTATTGACACTGAAGGGATGAAAGGCAAAGTTGACCTTGAGAATATTTGAACTCAGAATGTAAAGGGACATAACTAGACACGTCCACTGCTTTACTGACTTTGCCAACATGCTGTTCTACACATGTTAATAATAATAATAATAATAATAAATGCCTTGATGCAGTACCAAGCAGTGGCTCTCGTGGCTTCTGATCTTAACTGATTGGAAGTGTTATCATGTACATTGTTTAGTCTTGGTATAAAAGATGGGTTACAACAAATATTCTGCTCAATACCACAAATTTGCCTGTCAGTTGTTTGACCGTAACCAGTTGAGCATTTCCCTTGGTGGCTGACAATATGTGCATCTCTGATCATGAGCAGAAGTAGTGGGGGAGCATCATAGCCATGTGCTGAGAGGAATTCTTTGGGGTTTGGATAATTCACCTTTGGAAACATGGGTGTTTTGTTCAGCATCCTTAAACAACCCTTATTCAGGGACCTTTTGAGCAGGATGGGCTACTCAACCGAACAAAGTTCTAACTGGGCCCCACCTGCAAGGTCATGCGCTGTTTATCTTGATATGAGATCACCATGACGTGTACATATGGTTGTGACGCATGTGCCTGGTGTACCCTTATCAGACGAGTAGTCATGATGGGTATACTGGACTTCGTATATTTTATCCTGGTGTCACTTTGATGGCATGCACTGCTCTCTCATTCAATAATAATAGTTTCAAATTTTGGCACAAGGCCAGCAAGTTAAAGGAGGGGGTTAAGTCAATTATATCGACCCCAGTGCTCAGCTGGTACTTATTTTTATCAACCCTAAAAGGATGGAAGGCAAAGTCAATCTCAGTGGAATTCGAACTCAGAACATGAGGATGGATGAAATACTGCAAACCATTTTGCCCAGTGTGCTAATGATTCTACAAGCTCACCACCTTCATAATCATGATAATAATAATAATAATAATAATAATAATAATAATACAACGATAATTCTAATTTTTGCACAAAGCCTGCAATTTTAATGGGGGATTACTTGACTTGTACTCTATTTTATTGACCCTGAAGGGATATAAGGGATAGCTGACCTTGGAGGGATTTGAATGCAGAACATTAAGAGCCAATAGAAATACTGCTAAGCATTTTGTCGAACATGTTTACAATTCTACCAGCACATGATGATGATGATGGTGATGATGATAAACTACATGTTAAAGTGTATCTCATAAAATTTAAAACTCATTTTTTTTTAACCATGTAAAATAGATTAAAAAAAAAACTTGGTAAAGGTTTGAACCAGGATTAGATCCTATTATTGACCTTCCTACAGTAGCACTGACAACAAACTATACTGCTAACAAACATGCATACCAAGAGATGAGGGGGGGGGCAGGGTTCTTTGTCTTAAAGGCAACAGAAAAAACAGCAGTAATGATAATAATAATAAATTATCTGAATA
>NC_068988.1:13259156-13275175 GCF_001194135.2 Octopus bimaculoides | reverse complement strand
GTTTCCCCCCCCTTTTTTTTACATTTTATCAATTCATGTTATTGTTGGCTTTATTATTATTATTATTATTATTATTATTATTATTATTATTATTATTATTACTTTATATTATGTAGATTAGCATCAGGGAAGAAAATAAGTACAGTTAAAGTGGACAGGTACCGATTTTCTAGAGCAATCGATACTGTGATGGAAGTAACGAAGATATGGATATCGGTTGCAGTAGAAATTCAGTCCAAACCCATTTTATGATCACCTTGTCTTTCTCTCTCTCTCTCTCTCTCTCTCAGTGTTTGTTATGTTAGTTAGTGTAGGCGTATGTATGTGGGTGTATGTTTGTTTGTGTAGGTAGGTGGGTGTCTGTTAGTATAATGTGATGTGAACATGTGTGTGAGTGTATATGTGTGAGTGTGTGTGTGTAAGCCAAGTAACCAAACTGCCCAGTTGTTGAGGAGATTCTGCAGCAATGTAGCAGTGGTTTTCTTTGAACAGAACGCTTGTTAGAAATATTGATTTTCAGAATGTCATCACAAGTAGCAGTGGTGGTGCTTATAGCTGCACACAAGCAACAAAAGTGTAGAGAAAGTGAACACTAGATTGTTGCATTCAAAGGAGCGCATTAACAATTTCAATAGCTGTCAGGAGAGTGCCAAGGCAAGCTTTTCTTAATAATCTATGTTGTAGTTTGAGTATTAGCCATTTTATTTAATTACCAACACCTCATGAGGATTAATTCTAAATATAACAAAAATCTTTTAAATTTGTAATGACATTGAACTTATTCAGAAAACAATAACAACAACAACACAAAACATTATTACAAATGAAAAATTTTGTGGGTGTTTAGCACCAAGTCAGGCCTGGTCAACCAGACCTATGACCAAATACACTCCAGACATGACCATTCCATCACATTTTTGGATATGGTGTTTCTAGGATGACATTATCTTATGCTCCCTTCTGTCTATTTCTAACAGGTTAAGCAATCATGTAGTAGTTCTTCCAAATGCAATTAGTAGACAGCGGAGAAACCACTTATGAAAATATATGTGGTTTTTTAATATTGTTAATGCCGAATTTCATTATTATTTATCCAGATATATATATATATATATATATATATATATATATATATATATATATATATATACACATATATATATATATATATATCTAAATAGACAGATAAATAAAAATAGACATAAAGATAGATAGATAGATAGAGGCAAAGAACATGAGATAATATAAGGATAGATTTAATATCTCATAAAAATATTAACTATTTTTCACAACTATTTCCTTAATTATTTCCAACAACCAGAGTATATGCAAAATGAAAACAATAAATTCTGTCTAGAAGAAAGATTAACCAAAATATCAGCACATGTTATATATAGTTGCTGCAATGGTTTTATGCTGATATATCTACTCCCCATCCCACACTTTGATTTCCCTTGAACTTATCAGGACATGCTGCTTCAGAAGATAAACTATGTAAATCCATAGAAATAAGCTTATTCTCAGACAGTGAAATAGAAGCAATGTTTATACTCAGTAACCATAGACAGCCACTCTGCTTGTCAAATGCACCTCCACTTTTTTTTATCATGACAAATATGACCAGCCACCATTGTTCTGGTCATCTCAATCTGCCTGTCTACTGTAAGCTGTTACCTTCCACTTCTAGGAATTCATTCTCCCCAAACAGACTCACCTCTCTGATAGCTACATGTACGAGCTCCCTTAAAAGCATTATGGAGAGATGTAGCTCCCTAACCAGTCAAGCAAATCCAGTCTACTGTGAGCTTCCTTCCACACAGCAAACTAATACATTCTGAATAAAATTCACCAGTCTAGTGTAAACATGAAGAAGCCTTATTTTCCTTTTCTTACCTCCATACTGTAAGCATCCATAGCAAATTCATAAGAGGATACGAACCAAACTGAAGGTAACCTGACTAAGAGAGCAGTAACTTGGAATGAAATTTGGCATGAGAGAAATGACAACTTCACACAAGTACAAGTGCAATAAGTCTGAATAAAAAGAGACACAGCATTGAAGGTGTACTTTAGTTCTGATAGACAACTTGTAGTGTTGGGGGCAGTTAAAATGCATCCAGTCCATGCTGTAAAGTGGTTGAAGATAGGATGGGCATCCAACCAATAAAACCATATCCAAATCCTGCCATCCACAAATACAACGATAAACCATAATTGCATGTACAGGACTAACACTTACCATGTTAGTGCTACTCATATTAGTGGGTAGTCCGGTACCTGGCTATGTGTGGAACCCTTTGTCTGTCATCAAATGATCATGTTGACTATTTCTAAACAGATACAGAAAACAGACATCAAGCAACCCACCCAACACCAGAAATCTCCTTTTCCTATCAGGTACAAAAGTTCAGAAGTGTCACCATTAACACTGGCATGATGAAAGAGATCTGGAGAAATTGTAAAGATGCTGGAGTTGGTGAGTAGATATGTAATGTTCACAAAAGGTAAGAAAGAAAGGAGCCTCAGTTAGACTTCTTACAAACAAACAATGCTGGCATGAATTCTTCTGGGTAGGTAACAGACCAGTAGGAACATTATCAGTAGAGAAATAAATAAAGTAATTGAGCTAGTCAGGGTATATGACAGAATAATTAGATTAAGATTTAATTGTTCTTTCATATGTACAGCAGTCTGGACTGACAGGTGAACAAAAAAAAAGGGGGTTTCCATGAGGCCCACTTGCAAACTACATTGATAATGAAAAATGGCACTAACCTAGTTATCATAGCTTGTAACCTTAATGTATATGTTGGGAAACATAATGAAGCTATGGATATGGTACAAGAAATGACAGACTATCAAGGATTTTAGGTGCAATATCACTTTCTAGTAATCAACCAACCACATCATCACCTACCAATTATGCAAACTAAATAAACTCTATATACTCACCAGGAAATGGAGTAGGGAATTGGGTGTGAAGAATGTACAACTCAGCATTGACAAATGATCAGGGTAAAAGATAGAGGTAATCATGGACACTGAGGGTATGGCAGCTGAGAGACCCCTCAACTAGACATAGGTCCAAAGAAGCACTTGTCAATACATAAAATGAGAAGGAGGAGGCGGAGATACAGATTTACAAAACAGGACAGTCAGTGGTTTCAATGAGACAACCTGCTGAGAAAAGTTCCAGCCAGATGGCAGGTGACATGGTAGTGGAATAGTATGATAGACAGAGCCAAAAAAAGCTGAAAGATGAAGAAAAAAAAGGAGAGCAAGGAACAAGGTAGCAAAATAAAAAGCTAGGTGTCAGGTACATAGGTTTATCCATGTCTGATTTTTGCAATTTGTGTCAGGTGTCATATGTGTTCTTCACCATTATTTTGTTACACATACACACACACACAGAGTGAAGGCATATAGCCTAGTGGTTCAGGTGTTCAGCTTATGATCATAAAGCCATGGGTTCTGAACCAAGTGTTGTGTTGTACTCTTTCGCCCCAACTTTCTCTCACTCTTTCTTCCTGTTTCTTGAGTAACACTGCGATGGACTGGCGTCCCGTCCAGCTGGGAGGAACACATACGCCATAGAAACCAGGAAACCGGGCCCACGAGCCTGGCTAGGCTTTGAAAGGGCGAGAGGGAGGAGGAATATATATAAATAAATATATACATACTGAACAGTCAGTATGGGTGTCGGGGCTTACAGGGAAGCAAGATAACTAAATTTGGTCAAGTACCTCCCAAACTTTTTAGTGTTACTAGGTAAGTTCTTCTGTTGGTTAGCAACACTGTATGGAGAGAGCTGCTTGTACAATAGTGGAATCATTGCTTTAATATTCTCACTTGCATTATGATTCTACACCTCTTGCAGCCTAGAGACACATCTCTCCCAGAAGAAGGTAATTGAAACCACTTTGTCCTTTATTTTCACATGTGTCCACTCTAAATGATATTTAATAATAATGTCTAACTTTTACCTGAAGAGTCACTGCAGAATTTAGTAAGGATAGCGACCAGCAAATTCTTGTTTGCTCTCTCAATGCAGTTGAGGAAAAGCATTGTCATTATGTACATAAAATTAGAAGGCACTTTAAACCCTGATATTATGAAATCATTCTTAAGGTAAATCTTAAATGCTTGAATATTTCTTAGTAAACAATTGTACTTTTCAGATCTTTTAATTAAATTTATAACTTTATATCATAAATAATCCATTCAGAAAAATAATTTTTAGAGGAAGTCTTTACTCAAAGCAAACCTGAGAAATGAGAAAAACTTTTAAAATCAACTCTTTTCACAAAAATTAAGGTATGGCAATACAAAAGGGTACTGCACATTGTTTTCTTGGATCCCAAACCAAAATAGAATACAAAATACTCAGCCCTAAGAAAAAAATATATAAATGGGACCCAAGTATAGTTTACTCTTACTAAAAATTAACAAGCCTTAATTTTGCTCAACAGTTAGGAGCTTAATTTTGCTTAATTACTTATCACATCTTATGGTCAATTAGTGTACTGACCAATAAGATGTCCTTAAAATATCTCAAGATGTTTGGAAGCTAAAATTTCATTTCCTTTTATGTTTTTAATTTGGCTGACAGACTTAATCTGTTGTCCAGTTTAACACCATCACCTGGTCCTTAGGAGTCTTTAGTGGAGCCCACTCTGCTGTAAGCATTTGGGTCAGGCCTCTGATTTAAGGATACCTTCCTTCCTCTCACCAGTATTTAAGGCCCTGGACAGGGTTATGAGCATAGCCCACCCACCTTGACTGAACACTGAAATACAAACTCCCAGACATGTAGCAGAAATATAATAAAAGTGGATTAATTACTAATTAGTGAACGGAGATGAAATGCTGTATTATGGGTGCAATATAAAATATGGGTAATGCTAATGTTTTTGCTGGAATATCTTTTAGAAAGACATTCGATTCTATTGACTTCAGTTTATCCATTCGGAGAATTATTATATTCTAAGATAATTACCTGCAACATCAGATCCAAAGGAAATTTATCACTCATTCATTTAATGGCATAAAAAAATGGTTGAAGCACCACTAGCTCAGAGGTTTAAAGAAAGGATTGATTGCTTAATACAAGATCTTGTGGTATTTTTAAAAAATATAGACTCTTTTTCATAAGTTATGCAATAAAATGAAACAAAAAGAAAACATTTGGTACACACCAGTCTTGCACAGCATTGAAGGATTCTTCATTTGTGACATCATACATTAATATAAATCCCATAGCCCCTCTGTAATATGCTGTTGTAATAGTTCGGTATCGTTCTTGGCCAGCTGTGTCCTGTAATGACAAAAAGTAAACAGTTTCTTTTCAGTTATTCCATTGACAAAACACAACTTTGCGATTAACATATTATCAATATGGTCTCAAATGTATTTTTAAGTCATTTTGTTAAATACAGTAAGTACAAAAAAAGTAAGAAGGTTGCAGTAAAGGAAGTAAGAGAACATGATGATCAAAGCCAATTCTCATCTCTTTATCCTTCATTTTTGAAATGTTTTCTCTTCCAGTCCACAGCAATTCAAATTGAATATTAACCTCAGCCAGCTACCCTGATTCCTCAGTTTACAAAGGCCAAAACAACCCTATGATTATCCTTCTCAGACTAAACATTTAAAGTACTTCATCTTATCCAAATAGCGAACCTTTTGAATAAAAAGCAAGGCAAAATCTTCACCACTTATTTACTTTCCAGGCTTGTTTATAAGATTCACTGGAGATCTTTAGAAAATACCATGTCAACCCATCCTAGGGAATTATCTATAAGTATCTGAAGGTGAAACATCTCTTATTGGCAGCTGAAATTTCATTTTGCACAGTCTTTTAAAACCAAACTCTAAGCCTGTCATACCATCACAACTGTTCAGATACACACACTATGGCTTTTTAAAGAAATAATTTAATTATGACAATTTAAAAGAAAAAAAGTAAAAAAGAGACAAAATTACATTAGCAAATGGGTAACGTTATGAAGGATTACAAGAGGGATTTAGTAAAATATCCGTCATTATTAAGCTGATGTTTGGGATGTAACTTAACAAAAGGATCTTGCATAAAACTTTGATGGAAAGTCATCGTTTAAAGAAGGATATTTTTGTATTAGAACCAGAAGTAGTCTCAGGAAGGTTGGTATCAAAATTGTTAAGAAAATTCAGGAAATTTAAATTTTAATTGCCATGGGGCACTTATGATATTTTTCATAGAAATTATCAAGAAATATTAATTTGATATGATGGGACAAGGCTACAAATTTGTATAGAACAGATATAGTAAATTGACCTTGATATCAGACTTTGTGATCCTAGAGAGATAAATGCAAAGATTGTTTCAAAAGTATCTCAACTCAGAACATAAAGGGAAAAAAATTAAATATTGCAAGGTATTTAGTCCAATGACTACTGTTTCTTCAGACTTGCTAGTCTGTGAGCCTGAAATAACATTTGATCAGCTACCAGTGAAATGAATTAGCAATCTGTTAAAATGAATATGAAACAATATTTTCAATCAGAATTTAGGTAGATGTTAGAATTTTTCTACTCCAAGGAAGAGTATGCATAAATTAAGAATATGTCTAAAACTAATGGTAATGATTATGTGTTTATGGTTGTGATTGTTAGGACTGATGGTCTGAGAAGGGAAGAAAATCTTTCCTAACACTTGTTTATATATAATCATCGAGAGAAGGCAAGCCACTGAGAAGGTCATGAAGAGCAAACAAAAGGACTTTGACCAACAAACAACCGATTTGATTGTTTAGCCAGTACATTAAATAAATGATTAATTAGTTAATTGGTTAGATATTTAACCAATTGACTAACAAAACAGAAGTGATATTGAGCAGTGTGTCATTATTATTGGTGTAATAACCCTTCCAAAATACAAAATTTGTTTCAACACACAAATTCATAACAAGAATCTTGAAAACTAAATACAAAACTGAAGTATAATATAGATGCTTTAAATTGTTAATTTAGAGTCAGATCATCATGAAGAATTCTTAGTTTTAGTGAATTTATGCCTCTGAAGAGCAGCCAACATCTAGCTGTTGAAATAAATAATATTTTAAAACTCATCTGCATAATAAATTAGATTTATTAGTTTTCAATATTTAAAAATAATTTAGGGTATTTAAGTTATTTTTATCAGAAAGAATGCATAATTTCTTTTATGTGATTTTTGAAATATTAAAAAAACACACACACACACACACACAAAAAAAAAACAATGCAAAGCAAAAATAAAGTTTTATAAAATGTAAAGATAAACATTTCTACAGATGTTGATTTGCTGCAAGTTTTACTCACTGGATTTTGTTCATCAAAACACTTCAAAATGATAAATTACTTGACAATTTTTCAGTATTCCAGCTACTTACAGCAGTAACCTATACCTACTGATGGTAGATATTTTACAGTTAAGTGAATTGGTGGTCATTAACAATAAAGAATTATTTAAGCACGGCTGGTTTCATAAAAATGTTTAATCTTCAGTTGTTAGGAAATAACTATCTTCCAAACCATAAAAGCCTCAAAGTCCCATTTTTACCTTTTGCTTCATAGTGTTAAACAGATGAGAGTCAAACCATCCACTGAATAAGAATGCTAGTTTATCATATAACATTCTTGGATGTTTTGGTACCTATTCCTGATACCTAAGAATGTAGAATTGAATGTTCTGCTTTAAACACACAATGATATGCCTGCAGTGGATTTGAGCTCAAGACCTTTGAACAGATAAAATATATTCATTTGGTGATTATATTTCTATTTCAGTTGATGGATACATAATGATTTGGCCAGTTGCAAGTCAGTGAAATAGAATAATATAGTTAAAACTGTCGTCAACTCTAGCCTGAGATACCAAACTGTATAAATTAAGAAAATAAACATCAAAATTTCTTGGAGTAAATAAATAATGGTTATCTACCATTTCAGTACAAATGATTTTGAATATAGAGACTATGTAAGTTAATGTACTAAAATCCTTCTCTTGGTCTTTCCAGCAGAAGATAGAACACTGGTTTCATTTTAACTGATTAACAAATACAACTGATTTTTAACTATATGATAATAAATCTATGTGAAAATATGAACAACAAACGGTTTTGTTATTTATTTTTGAAATTCAGAAATGTGAAATTAAGATCTTAACATTAAGAACCAGTCTTGTTGGAAGGTGAATGTGACCATTTGTCAGTAAATTGTTCATCTTACAATTCAGCATTAGATTTTAGATTGTAAAAATAGGAAAGGTAATAGTGATATTGGTGATGGTAGTGGTGGTGGTCATATAGGGAAGAACATGTATACTGTAGGAATAATCTTTTTATAGTATATATAAGGGTAAATACTTGTGTGCAGAGGGTACTACTGTACTCCATCTTCAAATGCAGGAGTTGATGTCTCATCAAGCAGTGAGGCAGCTCTGTAGACCTTTCAACTCCTTATATATATTATTTCATTAATTTAATATTGAGCTTGATACTTGATATGAATTGAAGCTAGAATTGCCTTTAAACTGAAAATTTCTTGGAGTAAAGCTTTGCCAGAGATCAAGATTTTTGGTTTATATTTTCCTAATATTTACCAAAAGTAAATTGTTTCATTCTTTGTTTAAGTTCCAATTGATAGAGAGTCAGAAAAAATTCAACATTAAAACTACAAGACTACTCACTTGCTGAGGATTTACTATCATTTGGTCTTGAATTTTATTGTTTGTAAAGTTTCTTGTTGAGAAATAAAGAGGCTAATCAATTTGACACTTAATCATACGGTTTCTTTTGTTAATTATTTATTAATCCTTACTAAGAATATACTTTACAACGTATTTTCACCAACAGAAATGAGATGCTATAGTGTTTTTAATCAATTACTGAATCTTGGTATTGTTTTGAGCCTTTGAGCTGTAAAACTCTGGTGCAGGCATGATTTTATGGTTCAGAAATTTGTAATTTTGGGTTTGATTTCAGTGTGTGGTATACTGGGTGTTTTCTCCTATAATCTTAGATCAACCAAAGTTTGGTGAATGAAATTTAAAGACGCCTAATGAAGAGGTAATTTCTCATCTTGAATGGATCTGAAGTTCACTCTGTTGCAAGCATTTAGGTTAAATCCCCAGCCTGAGGATAACTTCCTTTCTCCTATCAGTTCTCAGAGGTCCTGAAAAATAAGGTGAATGCTGCCCTTTCTCCTCCAACTAAGTGACAAATTATTTTAAAATTTGATCATGCATAAACTTAAATTTGTACAACCAGCCAATCCATGTTGGTAAAGAAAAGTGAATATTGAAGTAAATAGCAAAAATGTTTCTAATTAATGGATTAAGAAGTTAGTTCGTGTAAATAACAAATTTGTTGAATATGAAGAAATGCTTGATTTAATTTAGAATTAACCTATATTAGCTATTATTCTGGTAGTTAATTAAGGCAATAACTTGAAAGATTAATACAACATATGATCAAGTTAATAATTTTAAACAATCAGGAAACCTCTAAAAATATGTAATGGAAACTAAATTAAATTACTTGTAAATTAGTCTTAAATCTTTGTTAGTTATTACATTAAAAATGCTTCTCCTGTATTTAATTCTCAAATGTTTCCAATATCTTGTCTTCAAAAGAAACAGTTCTTAGTACAGTAGATTTGATGCAGTCTTTACCAAATTCATTTAGATGTTTCATGACATATGGTTTGACAGTGGTGTCTAATGGTTCTAATTTATTTTCATTCCATATGGTAGGGTCAATAAAATAAGAAATGGAATCGATTCAAATGACTATATTCTTTTCCTTACAAAACTACAAAGTGTTGTACTTAATAAAGGCTGCCGCTATCATTGCTGTTAACATTTTTTACAGCAGTATAGAACAGATTGCCTTTTAAATTTGAATGCACTCAAAACCATTAATCTTGAACTAAGAAGTGAAGGTAACATAATTAACTAATTAAAATTACACCCATAATGAAGAGAAAAATCATTAGTTTTTAATGATCAATTCTCGTCAAGAACAGTAAGAGGAAACAATTTCAAAACCCAAACCAATTAAAAATTGAATGGGGAGAGAAAGCATGAAGTGAGACTGATATTTTCAGTTTCATTGCTTGATGAAGAGTAATTTGCTTCATCTTAATCCTTTAACTGTAGAAATAAATTTCATGATTGTTCCAGGAATGATGTTAAATATCTACCAAAAAAAAAAAAAAAAAAAAAAATAGAATTGGTATTTTCTGCAAATCATGGTTATGCAGCTCAGAAGTTTACTTCATAAGTATGTGGTTTTGGGGCTTGATCTCACTGTGTGGCCACAGCTGAATAAGTGTTTTCTACCACAACCTCAGGTCAACCAAAACCTTGTGACTAAAAATTTGACATCTTAACAAAAGATAGATTGGTATATAAAAGTACTTTCTGCAGTTAAGGGTAATGAAATTTTGAGTGGATATATCCGATTTATTTGTAGTAAAAGGGTTAAATGAAATAAGCTGGCAACAGTAGTTAATCTCATGATATATTGCTATGCAAACATGGTTTAATAAAGAAGCCATTTTGGAGGTGATTTTACAACTCAGTAACATAAAAGAAAAAGAAACATTGCAATGTTAGTAACCAACAACCAGATTTTATTGGATTGGTTTGTATAGAGTATATAGGAGGTCTTAAAATGTGAGAGTGTTCTGCTGTTGCCATAGAGAAAGAAATTTAAGCCAAGGAAGTCAAAATCAATAGCAACACTGGTTTTAGATCTATAACTGGTTGTGATCTTGTGATCTCTATTTTCAATGCGCATGTGTGTAAATATGGGAGAGAAGGAGGGAGGGAGGGAGAGAGAGAGAGAGAGAGAGAGAGAGAGAGAGAGAGAGAGAGAGAGAGAGAGAGAGATAGATAGATAGAGGGAGGGAGAGATTAAATAGAGCAAATGTTTTTTTATCATATGACATTTCCAAAGATAAGATTGTACCTAACCTCAGTCTATAATTTTATATTTGAGAAAAGTAGGAACTTCAAAAGACGCTACTCAAGTATTCTTTGTGTTTATTATATATACATAAATGATTATATGTCTCTCTCTCTCTCTCTATATATATATAGGTGGTGCGCCCCAGCATGGTTGCAGTCCAATGACTGAAACAAGTAAAAGATAAAAATATTAATAAAAGCATCTAATACAACTTGCTTAGGATTGCATCAAATCTACCACCCTAATTTTAATAACAGTTGTTTCTTCCAGAGAAAGGACACTGGAGATATTTTAAGATTAAGGAAAATGGGAAGCTGCAACATTTATACCTTTGTAATAAACATTAATGATGTAATAAACTTTTTAACTCAAATTCTATTCTAATTTAATTTTGTTTTCATTACATATCAGAGGTTTCCCAATAGTTTGAAATATTTTTTAAAAACTTGAAAGCATAATTTATCTATTGTTTGAATTACTGTTTTAATAAACTTACAAAATAATTAATGTAGGTCAGTCCTAGCTGGTATAAAACACCTCTAATATTTAACAAATCTGTTACCTTCATGAATCAGCTTCTTAATCCATGCATGTGTATGTTTATGGATATATTTGTTTTTATGTTCAGTTATAATAAAAACAATTTTACATTAATCTGATGGCTTATTCCAAACTTTAGTAAAGTACAAATTCATTATTCTTAAACAAGAATATTATTGACAGTGCTGCATTGGAGTTAATCTTGGCTTTATATAGTTTTTGTTATGTTAAAATCTACCTTCAATATGTGGGTTTGAGTGTAGTGGTAATTAGGTTTTAGGGTGACTTGTTATGGAGAGGTGTTATGGAAAAATTTTTATTGACTAAAGTTGGGGTTATGTTATTGTTCAGAATTTATTCATGTATGTAGAATTTTGTAAACAGGTGAGAATGTTTAGGTGTGTCCCTTTTGGTAGGCGGGCATAGGATGTGCCATTTGTTTTTGTTATTTCTAGTTTTATTGAAGCTAATCCTTTGCTTTGACAATGTAAGGGTCAAAGGTTCAAAGTTTAGTCCAGATTTTTAAAAACTTAGTAATTAGGTGTGTCAACTTTTGTAATGGAATTTTTTAGGGGTTCACAAAAGAATGTAAGTAGGTGGTATGTTTTAGCTGGTCAGTTTCTTTACTTGTTGTAGTTATTAAGAGTATTTCCAGTTTGTATTTGGAAGGTGGAGGTTATTAGTTTGGTATATCATGGTGTTGTTAATATAGAAATTTGTTCATCTTTTGCTTTGATGTTTACAAAAGGATACGGGTAGTTGTAAAGGTTGTTGGTCTGTATATTTCTCTCTAGATGTTCATTGTTCTATAAGCAATATGATTAATATGTAGAAATTTTAACCTTTGTGTTTTATGGAGGTAGAGTTTATAGGGTATGTGTTTATAAATATTTCTTCAATTCTGTTTCAAACATGAGTAATATTATTCTTGTCTAATATGTGCGTGTGTGGGCGTTTATTCTTGTAAACCTCTGAGCAGGATAGCCACAGTTGTTGGAATACTAATTACTAATTTTATAGAGAAGTGGCAGTCTGACATATAATAAACTAATAGATTGGTGGCTTTGCAGCAATGATTCTAATTATGCAGATTTGAAAGTGAATTTATTCATATAGCAAAACTAGCAAAGTTGGTCAACAGATAACTTTACAGTTATAACCTTATAGTCAGAACAAAATTGTTATTGCTATATGCTTTTTTTTTTATTATATGATATCTAACTCATGATGAGAGAGAAATCAATAATGTTAACTTCCATTCTCTCAGTACTGTAAGTAAAAGCTGAAATGGTGCAACAGTTGGGAAGGCAGCAGAAGCTTAGAATCACACCACATTTCAGCCAAGAGATGTGCAGATAGTGAAGGGCATTTTAAAACACTAGAGGAAATCAAATAATTGATGAAATATCATTTTCTCTATCAGTAGATATTGGAGAGAATGTGATCTAGATTTGAGAAAACAACTGAGCAACAACAGAACAAGAGAGTGTGGTTTGTTAGTACAGTAACTTGAATTGCTGGATGATTGGAAAACAAGAAAAAAGAAAAGGGAGTACATCAATAGCAATGCAGTCAGTGTTTCATCGATATTGAAATTGATTATGCCCTTCTTTTCAATGAATACTTTTGTTTTTACGAACTCATATGAACAGGTCTTTCTGGTAACACAAGCGTAACTACTGCTATGGCTACTTTAATACAAAACATTAATTGTCTAAACCCTGAAAATATAGACAAATAATTGCACACATTCAACCCTCATCACAATCCCTTGTAATGTTTATAATGGTTTTATAATTATTGTAGCTATTGTCATTAATGATAGGAGAGAAATTTTGTTCTATCGCGTTACAATCCAATACAAGTATAATTTTATGTTTATATATTTCCAGTACACTATGTAAAGAGGTTGTTGATTGGAAGGGTATCCAGCTATAGAAACTAAGATAAAAATTAAATGTATGAGAGTAAGACATGATCCTGTGATCAATCTAGAAAGGTAGTTACTCTGAATAAGAACTGATTTGAACTGTGACAATCCATCCAACTCATGCCAGCAGGGAAAGTAGACATATGATGATGATGATGATGATAATATATATATATTCCCTGATATTTCACTTGTGGCAAATGACCAGTTTTTTTTTTTTGAAGAAATTAACAAATAGTTTTATTAGAAAACAAAATAAAATATTTCATAGCAATAAACAACAGCTGAAATTATTTTCATAGATAATAGGATCAATAAATGGGTTATGTTCAGGAAAAACTCCACACATATATACTTGTATCATAAACGTTAATATAATTTTTTTTTTAAATGTGCTATTGTGTTGTTAATGAATATGCATTTGTTGTTATATGAGGTGGATATATCAACATCATCATCATCATTTAACATCCATTTTCCATGCTGGCATGAGTTGGATGGTTTGACAGGATCCTGAAAAACCCCATGGTTCTGTCAAGCTCCAATGTCAGTTTTGGCATGGTTTCTACAGCTGGATGCCCTTCCTAACACCAACCACTTTACAGGGGTGCTTTTTTTCATGCCATATATATTTCATGAAAGCACCTTTTGTAATTAAACAAACCTATAACCTATACAAGACAAATAGTCAATGCATGGGTAGTAGGAATTCACAAATCCATTACATGATTCTTTATTTCAGGAACATCATTAATTGTGATTTTGAAAAGCTAGAGGTTGTGAACCTATCGAACTTTGCTAAATCTTAACTCAGAATTTTAAGTCATTTACCCATATAAAAATAACCTAGGCATTTTAGTATTTAACTATTAAGTCCCCTCTATTTTCAACCACTTCTTTTGATATTTAAGAGAATTAGAGAGAATATATTTATAATCTGAATGTTGTGACTATATTTCAGTTATTGTATGCAAGGACAGCAAAACTTTGACTATGTAATAATATATAAACCAATTAAAGAAGAGCGTATTATAACTTCAAATTTAGATATAATTACATAATTACTCTGAAGATTATCAACTTAAGTATGATATAATTTTGTTCAACAGCAATTGAATAAAACATAAATGGAAGAAGACCTAATGGTCTGGATTATGGCAGTTTATAGTAGCCATTTTATATTTGATATACTGTAAGCAATTCCTTTTTGAAGGTCCTTTAAAAGAGTGGTGCCATAACAGTATGAATAGTTGTTTGTGAGTAGGACTATCGCACAGTAAGACATTATTATGGATTAAACTCATAATTCAGAATTAACACAACTACTAACTTATGAAACCCAGCAGTGTCTGTCAATGAACTATATTCATTTAATGAGATCATCATTGTTGAATGATCAACAATTACTAATATATGATGGGCATTTTTATTGGATCAAGTACATTGATTTCATAGTTGAGAGAAAAATAACTAAAAAACAAAATGCCTTATTACCAAGACCACTTTTCTCTACCACCATGTGATAGGGAAAAGTGGTTTTGATAGTAATGAAGTCATTATCACCTGGATCACTAAGTGATCAGTAATCATATGGCTATCCTCCTCTTCATCATCATCATCATCATAACCACTTTCACTTCCAACATAACCAATATCAATAATATTGCATGGCCCACTCTGCCATCAAGGTTATTCATATTTGATCCTTATTTGTAATTAGGCTTACCTCTATTTTGTAAGAAGTAATATTGTCTGGTCACTGAGGGTGCAAATTGAAAAATAAAAAAAAAGGTAAAAATGAAGAGTTATTTGTATAAAGCAACAAATAGAAAACCTAATCACACAGTTGCTCAATGAACAAAATCTATGAAAGATCAATTTTACAATCGTGCTGATGATAATAGCTGACTAGATAAAAGAATACACATACAGTGATATTAGGGATGTTTCATCTTAATAAATACAAAGCTAAAATGGGTCAGGACTACAAGCTGAGTAAATGGAGGTGGAGGTAGCTGATGGAGCTGCTTCTCATTTTTTCATCATCTTTCATCCTTTTGTTCTCTTTGAGTTGTTAATCATGTATTTGACATGACTGGAGAAGCCAGTTTCATGCACTTACTCTATGGCATGTTAAGGGTTACATCATCATCATCATCATCATCATCGTTTAACGTCCACTTTCCATGCTAGCATGGGTTGGACGATTTGACTGAGGACTGGTGGAACCCGAAGGCTACACCAGGCTCCAATCTGATTTGGCAGAGTTTCTACAGCTGGATGCCCTTCCTAATGCCAACCACTCTGAGAGTGTAGTAGGTGCTTTTACGTATCACTGGCACGAAGGCCAGTCAGGCGATACTGGCAAAGGCCACGCTCAAAATGGTGTATTTCATGTGCTACCCGCACAAGAGCCAGTCCAGGGTCACTGGCAACGATCTTGCTCGAAAGTCCTTACACAATTAGCGAGCACAAGTGCCAGAAAGGCGACAGTGGGCACAGGTGCCATCATGACTTACATTTAGGGATATAGTAAGGATCATTATATATATATATAT
>NC_068988.1:13250649-13258954 GCF_001194135.2 Octopus bimaculoides | reverse complement strand
TATATATATCTGCATAGGCGATTTACTTGAAGCACCCAATTACAGGTAGAGCAATTTGTGGAGAAGTTATCTTCAGTTCCATGTTAACAGTATAAGACAATCTCTTTAGCTTCATTGTTGCAGATTCCTGAAACAAGCCACCAAACCAATATTATAGAAACACCATCTCTGAACACTTGGCTTCAATTCAGGAGGAAAAAAAATAGGATTAAACAAATACATGCTTTATCTATAATCTACAATGTTTTGTTTTGGCAAATGTTCAATGATGAAAATCATGGACATGGTCAATTGACTGAAGATAACAAATGTTAGCTAACAACTACAGTATTTCACCTGAAGACATCAAATACAACGTATTTGTGTGATGTTTTCTTTTTCTGCCACATTATAACAGCTGTTTGTTATAACAACTTTTTGTTGGCTATTATATACTATTATTAGTGATTCTAGCAGGGATGAGGGGAAAATGAATAAAACCATCATTAGCCCTTAAGCATTTATACCAGCCATACTCAGCCTCTTGCACCTACCCTACAATGTCATTCTGAAAATAGGCAATCATGTCATTGAAATCTCAAATTCAAAACAATGTGAATAAATAAGCATTAGATTTGACAGGGTAATCTGAATGCTAAAGGGTTAAAAGTATAATTTGAAAATGTTCTGTAGGAGCTTTAATGTTTTTTTCAAGTAAATTTAACTTGTTTTAGACATTATAAAAAGACAAAAAGTCAAACTTCATGGATGGACTTTCATAATTTGAAATAAAAATGAAACCCATCATTTTTAAAAAGAATAAATTAAGAACTAACAAGCAATGTTTGAACTTATATTTATCATTGTACCTTGCATACAAGTTGCACTTGTGTATAGGTCACACCTCTAATTTAGCATTAAATCAGGATACAAAGATTTTCCCTCTCATACTCAAACTTGATATCAGCTTTACCCCATGTATAAGTCATACAGTAAGTTTAATAAAAAAATAAATAAATAAAATAAAGCAAACTTTAATCACCAGTCACAGTGTTTTTAATGACAAAAAGAAAGGAACTATTAAAGATATTTGAAATTCTAAAGACACTATCCATTCAAAAAAGGAATTAACTTCTTTTTTGAGCTAATCAATGAGTTGCATCTATTTTCTATTAAAAAAAAAAAAATAAAGGCATAAGAGAAGAATAAAAGTTGATTAAATCATACTCACCCATATCTGTAGCTTTACCCGTTTATCTTGTCTGAAGACTGTCTTGACTTTAAAATCTATTCCAACTGTGCTTACAAAAGCAGATGTGAACGAGTCATCAGCATATCGGAATAAAAAGGAAGTTTTTCCAACACTACTGTTGCCAATAATGAGCAATTTGAACATGTAGTCAAAGTTCTGGTCTGCTGCATCTTTTTGCCACTTGGAGTCATTTGCTGATGCCATCTGCAAGGAAAATGGTGATTAATGATAATTAATGAAATTTGTACAATTTAGGTTTTGGTAAAATTAATGTCAACAACCGGCCACAACAGCAATCAAATTTGTTAGTGATAAGTATAATATGCTTTTATAATTTTGGCACAAGGTCACCAATTTGTAGATGGGGTTATAGTTGACAAAACATTTTATAATTACTGATACATTACAGATAATTACTTTATAAATCCTAGAAGATGAAAAGAAGATTTTAAAATATAGAATGAAAAAAAATGTAATTAAACAATTCAAGACATTTAGTCTACCATTCATTGTTCCTTGTGGTAGTTCTAATAATAATAGTCATGGTGACTATAGTTATAATGACAATGATAATTGGATGCACTTAAGAGAGAGTATACAATCATGCTAATATTCTTTATTACTGTTGCCATATCAATTTATTGACCATTCAGAAAATATCTTCCATTGGCCATTACGATTACTAAAAAAGATGGGAAAAATTAACTGTTTTATGAAACCTTTAGTTACCAAACTAAAACAGAGCCCATTGTAAAGATTCTAAAGATATCTATCCATTCTGTTTCATTTGGAAACAAAAAAAAAACTTTAAAAAAAATCCTTATTCTATATTTTTGGTTTGAGATACTTAATGAGGTCTAAACCTTGTTCAGAATATAATGATATGTTCAGTGTTCTGAACTAAATTGAAAAGAAAAACTGAAAGAATTGAAAACTAATACTCCTTCACATGAATATTCTCAAAGTTGGATTCTGACAGCCAGGCAGGAGGACAAATAGGTTTAATGTTGAGAATAATGAATGATCAGTAACCTACACAGAAAAGTTAAGAGTTTTTCATTCAGATAAGAGGAAGATTTACTGTATTTTGTGAGAAGTTTGAATTTTACACCCTTAAACCTGATCATTAGTTATATATATATTGTCAAAATAATTCTAAGGCCGCAGAATAATCTTTTATCAGATATTGGTGTATTGCAGTGTCTGGTTGAGAAATAATTTTGAGAAATAATTTGGCAGATTGGATCCTGAAACATCCAGAACAAAAAAAAAGTAGAAGACAGATTTTCACTTGTCTGAATTACTGCTCCAACTGTGGATGCTCAATAAATGTCAGGTTCAGCAGTTTAATTTGTTTGTTATCAGGTACCACAAATACATATATTTGTCGCATATACATACATACATACATACATACATACATACATTATATCTATATATATATATATATATATATATATATATATATATATATACACACACATACATACACACACACACACATATAAACCAAAGATGAAGCTCCTACATAGTTGCTTCATTACCAAGAACTAACAGCCAATCTAACTCAAATTATATCCTTCTATCTTAAAACAAAGAATACATTGGTTAATGTATTTACAGATATATTTATGTTCTGGTTCCACGTAAAAACCACCCATGCTGATGCCTTGTAAAAAGCACCCAGTACATTCAGCAAAGTGGTTGGCATTAGGAAGTGCATCCAGTCATAGAAACCTGGCCAAAATAAACAGTTGGAGCCTGGTGCAACAGAACTCAACAACATGTACTTATGTGCATGTGACATGATAATGAACAAGGACTAACTTGATCAAAATGTGAGTTTTACTTCAAAATGGAACAGATTAATTTTAGTAACTACAGAATTTTTTTCTATTATTAATAATAATAATTACTCATTAAAAAGAATTTTAGGTATGAAAAATGGATTACATTTTCTACTCATTAATAATTCAGTATTGCCAACTATCCTCAATAATCTGCTGATCCTAATCGAATATAATCAGATCAATTTAACACTTCATGGCTAAGTTTATTTAACACTGTGACCCTTTATTTAAATAACCTAGCAAGAAAGTGTGATTAATCCATTTTTAAACTTTAGTACATTTTGGTTAAAGTAATAATATAATGAATTATAGTGAGGGAATTTGGTTGTTGAAAATTATAATAGCCTCTGGATTCCTTGAGATAATCCTGTTATAAGAGACTTGATTAGGTTAAGTAATCAAACTCTACCTGGAAGGTAATAAAGTTCACAGAATGCTATTTTGTAATCAAGTTTATTTTTGAAAACTACTAAACCAAGACAATAAAAAAATAAGCCTGAAAAATCAATGAACCCATTATTTGAGCAGTTAATACCACCTCCCCCAAAACCCAACTTTGTGTTATGTTCACTGAAGATAGCTTCTATAAGATTCATATAAACAGTTCTATGTATTTTACTTTTCTAACTTGAAAGCCACTGTTCTCTATATTTTATACAATTGTGACTGCAGGTTGTATTAAACTATTGAAAAAATAAAATGTTATTTAAAACACCTTTTATTTGGATTAAAATTTTTTTATATATTTTGATGACGTACAACAGAAATTTTTCTAGTGTTGGAAGTCTGATTGATAAAATTGACTCTTAATAAAATACTGACTCTGGAAAAGTAAAAGGCAAGTTAAACTATGGTGAAATTTGAAGTATGAACAAAGAGGGATTAAGCTGACAAGGACTTAGATCAATACTCTGTGGTCTGAAGTATTCATCGTATTTTATTTTGGGTTTTTAATCTTAAAAACAAAGATACTCACTTGAATATAAACTACTATGATAGTTCAACTAATCAAAGATTAGGTATATAAAGTTTGAATGACAATGTATGAAACAAATTTCCTAAATAATTCAAGGAGTGGTTTTAACAAATTGCAAAGTGTTGTTTTTATTGATTTACAAACTTGGTTCAAATTCGCCAACAACAATGCTATTTCATGATTGAATGTCTTTTCTTTTTAAAAAAAATATTTGCTCACAATTCTTCAGATTATCATATTTTGAACAAACTGGAACCTGAAAACCATATGTGAGGGAAAATTAACTTCTGAACAAGTACTGTTTTTGAAGACATATAAAACACACTTCTTCAAAAAAAAAAAAAAAATCACCCAGGTCTTATTTGTGAATTTGAGCCTCCATAAGTTTTAATGTACTAAAAGCCATTTTCCTGAATATGTGCTCCTGAAATTAGGGTGTGTCTAATATGTTTGTAAGTCCTTTATGCCATCAAATATGGTAGGTAGGTAGATTTTTGATCACCAATGCAAGTTTCTACAGCTGTAAAATCATTACCTGTAGCTAAAATTAGATTATTTACAAAGCATTAACATTGATATAACTCAACCATATCATTATCATCATTTAACGTCCATTTTCCATGCTAGCATGGTTCAGACGGTTTGACTGAAAACTGGTAATATATCACAATATATGATTTCATGAAACAATTAGATCAACATGTTTTCAGTAAAATAAAAAAAAAGCCTCTGATTTTAGAACCTGAAACAATTCTGTTGGAGGCTTAGAAGAAAGACTGTATTTGAAACACTGAAGCAAGAGTAAAAGAGTATATTCAAATGAATGATAAGGCAAACCAAATTATAATGAATGTAGATGCTCAATTCCATGAGGAGATGTTGACTGAGTGATATGCCACTCTTCCACAAACCTTGTAACTTCAGGTTAACATCCTAGAAAGGTTCACTTAAGCTTTCATCTCCTTTACTATAAATTACCTATAACATAAACCTTAAGAGACACGAGCCAACAAATGAGCCTCTTAAAAGTTGCTCAACCTGCAAGAAATATCAGCCAAATTCTTCTGGCCAGCTATTTTCTCTGCTTCTATATCCTTAACACCCTATCCATCTTCTCTTGAGTGGCTGGTCCCTGTCATGAGTCTACTTGGGACAGACTCCCTCTCTCCCACGTGTTCTCCACATTCAACAGCCCCTCATAGTTGCACATCTGACTGTTTTAAAGAAATGATGGACACAATGTAGTAATGACTGGAACACCTTTGAACATGACTTTGCTTGACTAAAGCAGACCGAAGGTTAAACAATGACCACAACATTAAAAGCAAGGATGATAAGTAGCTGACCTTCTATGGGTGATAAGTAGCTGACTTTCTATCTAATAGATCTGTAGTTAGCATCTGCTCTTAAATTGTTTTTATATTTTTGTTCATGACAAAAGCACTTCTCTTTCTCCCACCTTCTTTCTGTCTGTGTGACTTTCTCTCTTCTGGAAAAAATTGACTATCATCAAACCTAGAGTGGGTTAGGCTTTGCCCAAGACATGTTATATGTGATGATGCCACCCTTACGATTCCACAAAGATACTGAGGGTCTAAAGCAAGGCAAGGTAATGTACACACACACATAAATAAATATACATACACACACACACAAACACACATACATATACATACACACACATATGCATACATATACACACACATATACAAAAATACATACGCATACATAAATACACACACATATACATACATACACACATATACATATATACACACATATAGATACATATATACACATATACATACATATACACACATATACATACATATACACACACATATTCATACACACACATATATACATACACATAAACATATACATATATACATACATACATACATACATACATACATACATACATACACACACACACGCGTGCGCGAGGTTAGACATCGAATACATTTAGGCAGAGGGAGAAGCAGTTTGTGTTTTGCAGTATGAGGATCAGTGGCACAAGATGTTCAGAATAGTGAAATAATGTACTAAAGGGAAATAAGATATCATAAGGGAGGCCTGTAAACAAAATGATAATGGCACACTTACTCTCACTGACACTGAAAAGAAAGACTATTGAAGTGCAACTATGAGCTGTTGAATGTGGAGAATACATGAGAGGGAGGGAGTCTGTCCCAAAAAGACTCGTGACAGGGACCAGCCACTCAAGTAGACAAGATGGATAAGGTGTTAAGGATATGAAAGCAGGGAAAATAGCTGGCCAGAGGGAAACAGTCACAGATGCTCAAAATATCTGGTGAAGAAGGTTATGGTTTAGTCACTCAAAGAGTTAATCAGGTAATAAAAGAGTGTCATATCTAGTGGCTGACATAGCAGCATTATCGGGTCGATTAAATAGGTACCAGTTAAACACTGGGGGATCAATATAATTGACTTACACCCTCCCCACAAATTTTAGGCCTTGTGCCTATAATAGAAATGATTATTGTAAACTGTTATAAAGGTAAAGGAGTTACAGCAAAGTTGATTTGAAGTAAGATTAACCTACAAGGGACATGGTTTGGTTTTGTATCACTATGAAGAATCACTGATGCCATCTTCCTAGTGAGATAAATGCCAGAGAAATATTTAGCTAGAAATAAGCCTCTATGCCTAGCATTTGTAGATGTGAAAAATATCATTGACTTAGTCTCTTGTTGTGTCATCTAGTGGGCACAAAAGAAGCTAGTAGAGGAATGGCTAATAAGGGTTGTAAAACTATGTTTGTAAAGGCAGTTAAACCAGGTGAGAGTTAATGAATTTAGTGAGTAGGTTGGGATCTATCAGAGTTGGATCCTTAGCTCTCATCTGTTTTGTACCACCATGAAGAATACAGAATACATAATACATAAAGATAGAATTCAAGTAATGTCATGTCTGATGGCATAAAAATAGTTACATACAGTTAGTACTCAAGGTTGATTTGCTGCTTAAGACTCCAATTTAAACTGCAGCTAAAAGCAGGGATGTTATAAACTGCCTTATGACAATTAGCTATAAAAAATTTTATCAACTGAGCAGGTACCTACACAACAGAATAAAAGTATAAACAAGCAAACAATGGGTATCAGGTTAGATTATGACATATCTTTAGATATGATGGTTAAGTTGTTACATGAGTACAGATGATAAGAAGGAAGTAATAATGTGTGCAGACAGTCTTTTACAGCTATTTCAAGAATAGATGCGCCTTGTCCAAAACAAACAGCAGCAGTGATCTATTCCATCATCCTCTGCTATATCTCAATCTCCTTTCAATAATGGAATCGACTGCTGTTATATGGATAGCTACCATTTATTTGCATAAGATGCATCATCTGTACATCTGTTCTTGAAACAGCTGTGAGAGACATTCTGCACACCTATTTATTTCCTTCCTCCTTATGATCTCTATTCCTTTAACAATTCAACCGCCATGATTAAAGATATAAATGTCATAATCTAACTCGATACCAGTTCTTTGCCTGTTTTACACATTTGCTTGCTTTCTTCCAGAAAGATAATGCTCTTAGCATAGATTTTTGGGGCCTACCAATTTTGAACAGTTTCAGGCCGAAACTGTAATGATAATTGGAAACTTGACTCATGAAAAGAAGGCCACAAATAATCTGTTCTGGTTTTTCGTGTCCGTCTTTGTATTGTCTTTCTGTCTGTATGTTTTGTCATCAGTCATGTCCTTATTCTGTTTTTTGGATTTATATATAAAGATTTCATCATCATCAAATGTCCATTTATTCATGCTTACATGGGTCAGATGGAATTTACTGAGGCAGATTCTCTATAGTTGGATGCACCTGTTTCCAAGCAAGGTAACATTTGCAAAAGTCAGATACATTTCTCATGGAAGACTGGAAATAAACAACATTGCCTGCATGACGTTGGTATTCATTTACAGCCATCATGTGACATCAAGACAAAGATATACACACACACAAGCACAAACATCCACATACATATATGCATACACAAAAACCAGGAGTTTTACAGTTTCTGTACATACACATGTACATATATTTCAGTACATAAACTCATGAATATATACATATATAAATACCACCACCACTACACACACACTCAAAGGGGGCTTCCAATACTTCAGTGGGCCTGTGGCTATTGTAGAAGACATTTGCTCAGTGCTGCACAGTGGGACTAATCAATATATATATATATATATATATATATATATATATA
>NC_068988.1:13247411-13249270 GCF_001194135.2 Octopus bimaculoides | reverse complement strand
ATATATATGTATATATATCATCATCATCGTTTAACGTCCGCCTTCCATGTTAGCATGGGTTGGACTGGTGAAACTGGATGGCAACACCAGGCTCCAATCTAATTTGGCAGAGTTTCTACAGCTGGATGCCCTTCCTAACGCCAACCACTCAGAGAGTGTAGTGGGTACTTTTATGTGTCACCCGCATGAAAACGGCCACGCTCAAAATGGTGTCTTTTATGTGCCACCCACACAAGAGCCAGTCCAGGGGCACTGGCGATATATATATATATATATTTATATATGTGTTTTTTTAAGTATAGCTCTTCATAAACTAATCAAGCATTAACTAAAAGTGTTATTAATAAATATTTAAGTAGATTATAATATTTGCTTTCACATGGAAAGTTTGACAATGGCTTATCAACCTTACTCAAGTACTCTAGTACCAGTTAAGAATAATTTCTATTTCTTAACTCAATTCAATATTTTATTACTTCAGATATTTCTACTTTGTAAATTATGCATACATTACAATGAAATCATCAACCCATATGATGAGCGCATGCATAGAAATGGACAGACCTCACAGTGTGACACAGCCAATTACTGCTAACATTTTAAGTCATTGTAAATTTTTTAAAATCAATATATATATGAACATATGTGTGTAGATATATATATAGGTCTTGGGTTCAATCCCACTGTGTGACACCTTTGGCAAGTGCTTTTTACAATAGCCCCAGGCTTACCAAAGTTTTGTAAATGGATTTGGTAAACAGAAACTAAAAGGCACCCATCATATATATATATATATATATATATATATTCATTTACTTTTTTCAGTCATTTGATTGTAGCCATGCTGGAGCATCACCTTTAGTTGAACAATCAACCCCAGGACTTATTCTTTGTAAGCCTAGTACTTATTCTATTGGTTTCTTTTGCTGAACTGCTAAGTTACGGGGACATAAACACACCTACATTGCTTGTCAAGCAATGGTGGGGAGACAAGCACACACACAAATATATACATATATATAAGCTGGACTGCTTATATATATATATATATATATATATACAATTTTCTAATACAATTCCTAATAATATTTAATTATTAAAATATAATGGGATGCTTTTTAAACATCAAATTGCTATGGAGGAGGTCCAGCAGCATAAATTAAAAGTCAAAGAGGTCCATAGGTTTCTGTCTACCAATGCTTTGGTCAGCCTGAGGCTATGGTAGAAGACATTTGCCCAAGGTGCCACACAGTGGAACTGAGCCCAGAACCATGTGGTTAGAAGCAAGCTTCTAACCACACAGCCACACACACTCTCTCTCTCTCTCTCATATATATATATATATATATATATATATATATAGGGAGAATTCACAAAAAAACAACAGACGAAGACAGGTGGTGTAAACAACAAATGGATGTATTAGTATAACGCTAATGTATAAGTATAACAGCAATTTGATGTTTAAAAAGCATCCCATTATATTTTAATAATTAAATATTATTAGGAATTGTATTAGAAAATTGTTAAAATATTTTGTGTAGTGTAAAAGTATAACTAATTTTTTGCACATAAACTTTAGTAACAAAATACTATATGAACCCTCTAGGGTCATGTGGACCTCGGTTGAGAATCACTGAACTAAAACCCTTCAAGGTGGTGCCCCAGCATGGCCAGAGTCCAATGACAGAAACAAATAAAAGATAAATGATTCAAATTTGTTGAAGCAGATTTTCTATGACTGGCTGCCCTTTTCACCAACTCTTACCTGTTTCCAACGTGTCTGCATGTACATATATGTATTTATATCTCTACTCACACACACATACACACACACACACACACACACACAAACACAC
>NC_068988.1:13242116-13247401 GCF_001194135.2 Octopus bimaculoides | reverse complement strand
TTCCAACGTGTCTGCATGTACATATATGTATTTATATCTCTACTCACACACACATACACACACACACACACACACACACAAACACACACACACAGCTAAAACTAGGAGGAAATGAAACTATTTTTCTCTCACATTGGATTTTAAAAGATAACCAAAATCAAAGAGTTTTACATTGTTGTTTAACTTGTTCATTTGAATCCGTTTGAATCTGTTTGTAAAGTTTCCTCTTCTCGACACGTTTTAGTCATTATAAGCGTTCACCTTTGTAAAATATATGGTTATGGTTACAATTACATGAAACTTGAAAGACACTGTTTTTCATGGCATTATTGTAATGCTTTGATGTCATGTGTCACAGATGGAAACAGTTTATTCAAATCATTTTTCGTTCTCTTAAAAATTCAAGTCATTTGTTGATGAAACTTAATTCTTGGTCATTAATTCAATCAATGTATGAGGTTTAAGCCTATATTTTTCAGATAAACAAAATGATACAAAGGTAATGTATTCAATATTTCAGCTTTGATATGCCACAACTACAAAATATTGAATAAATTTACTTTTGTGATGGTTATGTACTATAGTGGCTTAATAGTGTCACTTTAAAGTAGGTTACAAGACGTGAAAATCTTAATTTTTCAGATGAACCATTCAGTATCATACTAAGATGTGAACACAATATATATATATATATATATATATATATATATATAAAATTCTTGAGATTATTTTCTTGTTAGTTAAAGATATATAGATCTAACCTGATTACTGCTATTAGGAATTCTTTTTAAAATGAAAACTCAACATAGTAAAATTTGTAATGAATTTGCTGTTAACAAGTTACAAACATTAAAAGAATATTGAAAGATACAGAAATAATTTATTCTCAAACACATGATAAAGCTAATACAATAGCATGAACAGGATAAACTATCCATATATAGCAGAAAAGATCGTTTGAGAATAAAGTATTTCTGTATCTTTCAATATATCTCAACGCTTCTAAAGCAAACTTTGTTTACTTTCATTGTAAGTTAAATTTAAAAGAATATTGTTTATAGTTCAATGCCATTTCTACTCTGATTTCAAAACAAATTAAAGTTGTAAAAAGCCTTATGTTAATTCTAAGAAAATTACAAATGGTTGTATTGATAGGGGATTGGCTTAAAAGCTCAATATTTCAAATTCCAATGCCAGCACTAAATATGAGGAGCACAAGCACTGTAGAATGAGTATATTTTGTTAGATTTCAGTGCTGAATCCAGGCTTGGAGATGATAAATTAAGGCTGATCCAATATTCACACCTTAGACTGAAGTCCAAACTGTCCAAGTCAGCATTACCATTAGATCCAAAACTTGATTCTGATACATTTGCATGTCAAGATTTGCATTTGTCAATCTATGATGCTACATTAACTTCACTATATACAGGTACTCACCAGTAAGTGGGTATCTTAACTAGGAGGGATTCTACAAAACAAAACAACTCTGACAAACAGAAACAACTCTACCAGAAATTTAGTGAATATCATGCAGAAATTAAAGAACAGAGTAAGTGGAATATATTTTTTTAAACTTTACAAATGGGTATGCATAGAGTGTAAACTGAAAATCAACATGCAAAATAAATAAAGAAAAACCCAAACCAAAATACACAACAATTTAAATCTGACATGCAAAAAATAAGCTTAGAATACAACAACTGGTTTGTGGAAAAGACAATAAATGTCTTATATACAGGAAGATAATCAGTAGGTAGTACATAAATCACAGTGAGACAATTAACATGCAGAAAATAAGAATGGGTTAAGTTACATACATAAAGGAACAGCTGGATAATCAACATACAGAAAGAAACAGTTGGATAACTAACATGCAGAAAGGCACATTGGGATAAATAACATGCGAAAAGGAATAGTTGGATAGTTAACATGCAGAAAGGAATAGTTGGATAGTTAACATGCAAAAAGGAATAGTTGGGTAGTTAACATGCATAAAGAAACAGTGTGACAAGAAATTTGCTTAATGGAGCACAATCTGATATGTAACTTAAAAATTTGGAAGTGTAATCTCAACAGACTGAAGAAAATACGATACAAAGATACAAATATATATGAAATTTAAAATAATACTATAAATAGTATAAATGTAGCATTACAACTCAAACAGAGAAAGAGAGAGAGAGAGATAGAAAGTAGTAAAGAGAACACAGTTTGACCAAAGATTATGGATGACTGTACATTCAATTGGAGAGTGTAGAAATGAGAGCACAGCTGAACTGGAAAACATAGATAGGGCTGCAATTAATCTAAAATAGTTTAGGAGAGTTTACCAGAGTTATAAAAACAGTAGTAGAATATGTAACTTAATATAGATGTTATGTAAGTTCAATGACTATAGCAACATAATTTTTGAAATGTTCGTAAAGTTTGAAGCCAATAGCATACAGCGAAAATAAAATGCTTCAGAAAATGAATAGACATGTTGTTTGGGCAACTTATGTAACACAAATTGGAAGTATTGTCTTAAAATTTCTAAAGGGAAACGAAGGGGTGTATACAACAGATTAATATATAGGAACA
This sequence comes from Octopus bimaculoides, assembly GCF_001194135.2. Classification (NCBI taxonomy): domain Eukaryota; kingdom Metazoa; phylum Mollusca; class Cephalopoda; order Octopoda; family Octopodidae; genus Octopus; species Octopus bimaculoides. The sequence goes on along the minus strand of NC_068988.1, from coordinate 13,244,818 downwards.
TATGAAAAACTCTTAAAGAAGAAACATCATCATTGCTTAACGTCTGCCTTCCATGCTGGCATGGGTAACTATCTAATTTGATGAGCTATTACAGGAACATAGTTATATATCATGAACTGTATCAGAACCATTCCAAATAAGATGCTAATTTTAATTTATAAGCTAAAGGATAGTTTTAATAGCAATAAAAAAAGGGTTGCAGTATTATATTATGGACTGTTGAAAATAAAAATAAAATATAATAGTAAAGAGACACAGATATGATAAAGCCACTAGCCACCAGGGTTAATTCTATTAGAAAAATAAAACATACTAACTAGGATAGAAAAGATTACTGCTGATAAGCCATAGAATTTTTAAAATGAGGAAAATAAAACAAACAAATAACTAAAAAATAAAAATAAAAAGTGTATCAAGCATTCTTGAAAGATATGAAGGCATAACAGAGGTTACTTTAAAAACAGCACAACATCACCATAAAATATCAAACAAATAACTAGAGCAGAGACTCACCATTTTATAGACTTCCATTCTCGAAAAGTGATAAAATTTCTAGTGAGAGATGGAGCCGGTGGTGTGGATGGAGATGCAAATCTGTGTTGTTGTTGTTGTTGTTGGAGGAAACTGCTAGACTAAAGGTGACACAGGCTGGTAACATCAACAGCAGCAGTGCTACACTACAAATGAAGGGTGGGGTTGTTCAGGAATCACTCTAATTGGTTAACAAGGAGAAAGCTAAAGGAAACCATTCTACCACAGGCATAAACATCTAAAAACTTCTCAGTTCTTTATGAAGTTGTCACACTCAAACAATTCAGAGATAAGTTCTTTCTGGATTAAATTTAACTCAGAATGTTAGTGTAAAACTACAACATTGTAATTGAAAATATACTCATAAGATATGAAAAATTCAATTCATAAATTATGCTAATTGATCTATTTACTAATGTATTCAATTGATTGCATCTTTTATGCTGGTCTGTACATTGACAGGAAGCAAAACTTATATAATTTAGAACAAGAAAGAAGAAAGAAATATTTCCTTTCTTTGTCAAGAAACAAGAAAGAATAGAGGACATTACAAAACAAGAAAAAAAAAAACCTTGTAAATTTGTATATGATATAAACAACATCAATATGTATGGTAGTTAGGAAGTGAAAAATAGACACTGGCAGTAGTTTGGTCATGAGAAAAAGTTTATCTCTCTCTGTTGGTCAAAAAGATAGACATTTTGATCATGAAAAAGCACATAAGAAAAGTCAGAAAACATATTTAGTCTGGCCAGTTGTTCATGAGGTAAGATGTCATTAACAAGTGTAATTATTGAAGTGATACAGGCCATGTGCAGGCAATGATCCTCACTTAGTTTCTGGTCATCTAGAGATCTGAAATGGACTAGTCAGTAAATAATTTAATGGAATTCATGATCCAGTAACAAACATCTTCACAAAACAATAAAGACTTCTTCCTGCATGTGTGAGTTGCAAAACTACAAATTTGTCCTTGCTAATATTCATTCCTGTCAGTACTCCAGTTTGTTGATGACACTAATACTGTGGCAGCAAGCATTAATTATACTCTGGTGTTCAAACTCAAGTGAAGGTGCATGGCTTAATGTTTAAGATGTTGCACTCACAACTGTATGATCATGATTTCAATTCCCAGACTGGGTGGTGAGTTGTGTTCTTGAAGAACTTCATTTCACATTGCTCAAGTCCATTCAGCAATAGCTAGGAAGTTAACCCTGTTACAGACTACTACTATCTTGTTCAGCAGGGAGTGTGGTAATCTCAGTCATTCATATGCCATGGAAACTGGAATAAACTCTGGCCTTATGACAAACCTAAGTAAGTTCTAACTCAAGCAGAGTATTTCCAACAACATTCATAGTAAAGACTTGAGAGTAAGTTTCATAGTGGTAATGGTGGTGAAAACAGAGAACCCTATTAAGTGTATAATGAAGAACTTGACACAAACAAGTGGCACCACTAATCAGATACTTTTAACTAAATTATGTTGAGCAGAACCTTGCTAAAGTCAAATGCTTATTATCATACAAGATAGTTGTTTTAGGTAGCCATGTTCAGAATTACAGAAAATGTTTCCAATGTAATAATATTGCATAAAAATCAAAATAAATATTGAATCAAATCAAAATACTAAATAACAAAAATATATCTAGAACACTGTTGTTTAAAATAACAAAACTAGTTAATTAATAACAAAAGATTATCTTGCAACTTATAACAGAAAAGGCTTATATGTCCAATAATCTACTACTCTGATATTACAGTCCCAATATGAACATTTATAACTAAGTTAGGCTCAATTTATTTTCTTTGCTTTGACAAGTGTCAAACATTGATCTTGATAATGTTCAGAAAAAATAAATAAATAAAAAAACTCTTCCTTAAATAAGAGAATGTATGACATGTTAAGAATGAAATTAACAGTACATTGTGAATCATAAAAATTGACCGTTTGCCTTCTGTATGTAGGTGTGTATATATACACAGTGACTCATATAGGTTGAACTATTAAAAAATCTTCATGGTTTTATATTTCCTTAGGTAGGTCAAACTATTGATACTGAATGGGCTGGCCGCCTTTGTTTTATTCAGAATTCAATTCTGTTTTACTTTTAAATAAAGTCAGCTTTAATCTAGAAACCAAATGTCTGACTCACTGGCTGTTTTCATTC
>NC_068988.1:13221391-13242106 GCF_001194135.2 Octopus bimaculoides | reverse complement strand
CATGGTTTTATATTTCCTTAGGTAGGTCAAACTATTGATACTGAATGGGCTGGCCGCCTTTGTTTTATTCAGAATTCAATTCTGTTTTACTTTTAAATAAAGTCAGCTTTAATCTAGAAACCAAATGTCTGACTCACTGGCTGTTTTCATTCAACAAGAGATACAACTGCAGATCAATGAAATATCAACACATCAATATTTTTTCCTTCAGAAAAAAAAAAAAGAAAAAAAAAATTCTGACACTCAATGGTAATTTTTTTTTAATATCTTATGGAGCAAAAGATTATTTATATAAATCGAAAGCCATTCTTCTAGACAGGAAAACTGGAAGCAGTAGATAAGACTAATATAACTTGGTTCAATGTAACTCATTGCAAAATAAGAAGTTGGTGAGAATATTTCGACAGTGAATGAATTCCAGCAAAATGCAATTCTGGAGAGCAGAAAGAAGATTGGATGTATTTAGTTAAAAGGTCTGACATTGGGGAGATACAGTAAGAAGAGAATGTAAAGTCCAGAGAGAGGCTTAATTAGAGATGGCAGAGCTGCGATCAACCATGATCACTGTCTTTTTCATAGGACCATACTATCCAAAGTGTTCTCTTTTTCTAAGATGATAAGGTGTGATTTGAAGATTTGGTAAGTCAAGGGACCATTCAGAGTTGGCTCATTGTAACTGTAGGAAGTTAGAAAGTGGGTTGGTGTACATTGGTCAATATTTGGAGGCATATACCTGAGTGTATTTTCTTATCAAGTAGACAGCTTTTCTTGTAGATAAAAGTAATCTTTTCTATTGATTAGTTTGACAAGGTACAGCAGTGTTTCTTAGTTTAAACCTTCCTAAAGTGGAATATAGAGATAACTGGGTAGTTTTAGAGAAGTCAATTTTCAGTTTGATACTGATAATTTATGGTTATTATGTAGCCATTCAAAGATCAAAGAGCTGGTGCTTCACTCTTATTTTAAGTGGATGGTAAATAAATCTTTCTCAGATGATCCCGGTTCTTACTCTTTGAAAGCTCATTGAACTGAAGCATGTAAAGTAGTATCTTAATACATACAATAAGCACGTGAAGGATTTAAACTTAATACCTCTGAGCCAGCAAATGAACCTCTACAAGGTCAGCTGACCTGCTAGAAATAACTAAATCGCCCTTAAACTAAATCTACCAAATTGAAAAAGACACTGGTTAATATAGCCTGGGATACAATGTGTGTGTGTGTGTGTGTGTGTGTGTGTGTGTGATGGCTTGAATAACAGCAACAATTAAAGATCTATGAACGGGTATTCTATTTTACTTCTACTAGGAAAATGCTGGCAGGAGGGATTTCAGGGGGGACAGTTCTGGAGGAAGAAGGACTGAATAGGTTTTTTGGTATAGAATCCAACGTGCTTTATAATAATATTTTGGTTATATGGCTTATATGGAATCTCTATATAAGGATGTTGGAAGTTGTTAAAGAGGGCATGTGTAAAAGAGTGCAATGACTTAAGTTTTCCATTATTAATTAGTAGAGGAAATGGAATAACATGATTTTATTTAATTAAGATATCCCAGCTGACAAAAAGAATTTGTCAATAATTTGTTAATTAGATGTATTAGATGAGTGTGTATTAGAAGTGGAAGCAAGATGGATTTTCTTTTTTGAACTGGTAAATGGAATGTCAACTGAGCACTTCATTTAATAAAAGAAAAGGGAAAAGAAAAAAAAAAATAACTGATAGACACACTGAAACACGTATAAGGTTATTGAATCATTTGCTCTAAAAACTAAAACTGTTAAATCACAAAAACTAATTAAAAATAAAAAAAAACAACAAAATAACGAATGTCTATTCTCTATGCAAATCAATGTATGGTAGAACGACATCTCATATTCACAGGTTAGTGATACTAACTAAACTCCTGTAATCATAGCATAAAAATACAAGGTCAAACATTCACTTGAGTAAGCTTCCTCATTAACCCTCACCAACACTACCACCATAACAACAGCAACAACAACATCAAACTAAATCTCACTGTTCCATTAGATATGTCTTATCTTTTTTGTTATTTCTAATCATGTGTGTGTGTGTGTGTGTGTTTCTCTCATCGTAGTGTAATTTATGTTAAGAAAGCTATCTAATATTTGCTCAAATCACAGTGTACTAGATCATGTAATGTTACACACACACACACACACGCACACAGAGTTGCTATAGTAATAGTTAAGACTCCAGATCAGTCTAAACCATAACAGAACAGAAGAGATTAATGAAATCATGATGATGAACAACAATGACAAATATTCTAATCTCCATTGCTACGAGTCAGAATCCCTTCATCAGTATCTCTGCATTCAGTCACTTGGATTATATTCTTCAACTATAATCTAAAAGTTTTACTTTGCACTCTACAATTCTTAATCAGACAAAGCTATTCTGCAGGAAATACTTCTTTTTGACATATTTTCTTCTTATAAATCTTAATTCAGTTTTAATTCCTAGACAGAATTGTTTTGTATACATTGTAAACAATATACAAAACTTGAACCTTTCAAATTTGTGCCAGACTAAATGTTTTACAGTCTATATTCAAATCCAGGTGGAGGCGCAATGGCCCAGTGGTTAGGGCAGCAGACTCGTGGTCATAGGATCGCGGTTTTGATTCCCAGACCGGGTGTTGTGAGTGTTTATTGAGCAGGGGATGGTGGCGAACCCTGCTGTACTCTTTCACCACAACTTTCTCTCACTCTTACTTCCTGTTTCTGTTGTGCCTGTAATTCAAAGGGGCCAGCCTTGTCACACTGTGTCACGCTGAATATCCCCAAGAACTGCGATAAGGGTACACGTGTCTGTGGAGTGCTCAACCACTTGCAAGTTAATTTCACAAGCAGGCTGTTCCGTTGATCAGATCAACTGGAACCCTCGACATCGTAAGTGACGGAGTGCCAACAACAACATACTCAAATCCCAGAAGAGTCAACTTTGCCTTCAGCTTGTTTCAAGGCCCCAAGCATAGTGTGGTCAATCTAATGAACTATACTATATTTATAAACATTGTGTCAATATGAAAAATTGTCATCGCCATTATCATTATTAGAATTAGCATACAAATAAAGAGAAAGGAATGGTAACAAAATATAAATAGTGACAGTTCTATTTTTCTATGATGTACCTCTTAAAGCTCAACCTTTTCTGCATGCTGATTGGAAAAAGAAGTGCTCCACTAGTAACACAAGTAATAAACAAAAACATTTTTCTTCCACACTACAATGATCTAAGTCCATGATAGTGCAAGACATTTAAACCAGTACCATAGATAAAGGCAAAGCATTTCTGTTAATTTTTTAAGATAATATACATTTAATTTCTCTGGCCAGAGTAGCTTTTTTCATTTTGAAAATCTGTATATTTACATGAATTGTAAATCCCTCAAATATAGACACAGACTCAATAAATAGATAAGTATAAGATGTTTTACACTTAGGAGCACAATACAACATTTGTAGCAAGGTTTGACTATTTGATCTTGCAATCACTAGGCTAACACTAAAAGAAGGTGTGCCATAGATGAGTGGGCATTACTAACTTTATCAGTTTTGTTTATAATGTGTCATATACTTTTATTTGCATTTGTATTTACACATAGAAAGAAAAAGTATTCAGTACTTTTTCTTTATGATTGAATACTTGTCATAGAGTTTAGTAGTTTATTAGAAGCTGAGGCTTATCTTTCTTACTACTCTGAGTTTCCTGCTTCACACAGATTGTGAAAAGTGGAAATGAGAAATATAATGTAGCAATAGAATAACTTTGAATACACATACACACATACATATATCACATACACAAGCATGTTTTTTAAAGTATGAATGTATAACTTTAACTCAGTATATGCTAATATAAAGAACCCAAAGATAATTAGAAGATATACGAATGAGAATGAAGTGGATATAAACATGAAGAATATTTTCAAACCATTTTAATTTGCATCACCCATATATAGAAATATTATTGTCGGTTCATCATTCATTATCCAATATCATTTTTCTTGTATTGTGTGCCTAAGCAACACAAAAAGCTTAAATTTTTATTAGGGCAGCATCTATGATCTTTTTCGGGATATCTGAAACTGGTGAAAGGAAAAGAGAAAGAAGTATCCACAATCCACAGACTGGAGATATGCTCCAAATGCTTTCAACACAATGCACTGAGTTAAACATGCCCAAGGACCAGGTGGCGATGTTTAACTGAGTGATGGGTTAAATTACCACCCAAGACCAGGAACATTCCCATTTGACAGGCATCCACAAACTAAATTCCACTCTCACAGCTTTGAGTGACTAAAGGTTAAGATAGTGAGTACCATGGGATCAAACCAAAACTCACCGCTGCAAAACAAACTTCTCAACTACACAGAATGACTGAAGCTATTAAGTCATCAAGTGTCAGAAACGATAGAACACTTCATTAAGTGTGTTACAGAATTTAATCCATTCCTCAGCATTCTGAGTTCAAATCCAACCTAAATTGATTTATGTTGGAGCTCTCTTGAAGCAGCAAATCAATGCAATATGGGAGGTTATTGAAACAAATATACTATTCCCACTCTACAAATTATTGGTTTTTCTGACAATTTAACATATCCTGGTACTCTGGGATACAATAGTTAATGAGCTGTTTTTTCATGACTAAATGTCCTTTCTATCATCAACTACAACAGTATTTATTGTGGTCTAAAACACCTCCTCTCTTCTGCACAATGTTTTGGAAAGTTTCCTTTCTCATTATGATCAGTTTATTTGGATTGCATATTTATTATCTTAGGTGGTTTATCAGCCACAGTAAAAAGACAGCCATGTCTTTCTTAACAGACACATAGAATGGAAAGATTAACCTGGAGTAATATTTCTCAAAGTACATATAAGTTGTTTAATAAAGAGAGATATGGAAAGAAGTGATGAAATTAGATCACATGATGCTGTGAGAGATGATATAGTACATAACAGGCGGTGTACTATACCATAACAAACATATCCAGCTCATGCTAGCAATGAAAAACAGACATAAAAAGAGGATGCTTCTATTGCTACTGTTGAAGGTAATGATGATAATTGTTATGATTGATACAAATGGTAAGGCATCAAACTCAATACATTATGACTTCACTATTCTGAAGTCACATCCCGTAAGGGTTGTCTTTGAGCTTCATTGTTCAAAGGTAGATCAAACATTTACCAACAAGGTATTGGTTTGACTTAACTGACTATATTCTTTTCTTTCACAAAAGTGAGCCTCGTATTGAGGCAAAACAAATCACCATCATCTTAATTATTTTCAAATTTTGGAAAGGAATAAAATGACTATTCTCTGCTGGATGGACATGAAAGATATGATGCAAAAGTATTGAGAGAAAAAGTGTGCAACTGAACTAACTACTGTAGTGTCCAAGAGAGACAACTATGATGGGATGGGCATGTGGTGTACATGAAGAGTGAGAGATGTATGGAAAAAGAGTTAAACAATGGGATTAGAAAAAGCTTGCAGAAGAGGGAAACTGAAGATGTAGATAGAAGCATTCAAATCTTGGGATACTGGGTCTCACAAAGAAGATGATAAAGAACTGAGTCAAGCAAAAAGACACTAAACTGGCACCCCATCAGTTACAATGGTGAGGGTTGCAGTTGATCTGACCAATGAAACAGCTTGTGCATGAAATTAACATGCATGTGGCTGAGTACAGCACAGACTAATGTACCCTTAATGTAGTTCTTAGGGATATTCAGTGTGACACAGAATGTGACAAGGCTGACCCTTTGAAATACAGGTATAATTCATTTTTGCCAACTGAGTGGAATAGAGCAATGCGAAATAAAGTGTCTTGCTCAAGGACAGAACATGCCATTGAGAATAGAACTCATGATTTTATTATCATGAGCTGAATATCCTAATCATGAAGCCATGTGGCTTCACTGAAGAGATACTGTGTTGAAAATGACTCAACCAACCCAAACCAGTATGGAAAAAAACAAAAGCATAAAAATCATATATCTCAGATGTTATGGAGATGTTTCTTTATTTACATTGTAGATCTTATAGACTCCAAAAAGACAATAAAATGATGTGGTGGACTAGTTGATTTGGGAAGTGAAGGTATTTAGTCAGAATCTGAAGAATTTTAATTTTCAAGGCTCAGCATGCATTTTAATTTCTTTCTTTTTTTTACCTTTATATTTATATAGGACTTAACACACACACACAGAGTTTATTTATAATTGTTTATTGTGACAAAAAATATAAACTGCTTTTCATTTCCAGAGGGTAATATATTCATAAAATAATACCCGTTGAAAAGGATAGGCACAAATGAAGCATTACAGAGACATACAATCATGGACACACACACACACACATACACAGAGTGTATTCAAATAAACAGCAGAAATATGCAGAAGTAACAGATTGTAAAGTGAAACTAATAGAGATCAATGTATTTATTTGTTGTGGAAATATCTGCCAGCTGGGTGATTTATCTCACAATTTATCTACATAATGTTATTTGAGAGAACACTGTTATAGCAAACCTTTTACCAGCATGACACACTCTGATTATATATTTTTACCATCAGGATTTCCCTTGAGTTACCAGACGACTGTTTTGTAAGCAAGAGGGTTCATCATCACCATTTATTATCCATGTTCCATGCTAGTATTAGTTGAATGGTTTGACAGGATCCAACAGGTCTGAGGATTGCAATGTGCTTCACTGGCTGGTTTGGCATGGTCTCTACAGCTCGATGCCCTTCTTAACATCAATCATTTTATATTATGTACTGGGTGCTTTTATTTTTGTAATGTACTCCAGTATATTCATCATCTTTTTAACATTCACTTTTTCATGCTACCATAGGTCAGATGGAATTTGTTGAAGAGAATTTTCTATAGCCAGATGTCTTTGCTGTTGCTAACCCTCACTTGTGTCCAAGTAAGATAATATTTCTCCATAACATGTTTTCATGGAAGACTGGAAACGAAGGACACTACTCGTATGATGAGGACACTTGTTTAAGACTATCACACAAAGTCAAGACAAGAAGGCCATCACACATAAACAAACACAGACACACGCGAGAGACTTCTTTCAGTTCCCATCTACCACATCCAGTCACAAGACTTTGGTCAACCCAAGGTGCCATGCAGTGGGACTGGACCTGAAATTATGTGGTTGGGAAGTGTGTGCCTACTATTTAATTACTTATATTGATTTCAAATTTTGGCACAAGGCCAGCAATTTCGAGAGAAGGGGAAGTTGATTACATCAACCCCCAGTGTTTAACTAGTACTTACTTTATCAATCTCAAAAAGATGAAAGGCAAAGTTGACCTTGGTAGGATTTGAACTCAGTACATAAAGATAGGCAAAATACTGTTAAGCATTTTACTCAGCGCGCTAACAATTCTGCCAGCTTGCTGCCTAATTTAAGTACTTATATCAATAAACAATATGAGAGATCAAAGACACAGTCAATTCCAACTAACCAGACACTTTATAAAACATTAAAAACCAGGTGATATACTGTCTCTGTTCTTCTTATATTAATTACTGTCATTATAATCCCTGTTTTAATATTTTTTCGTTTTTCATAGTCAGACAGTATATTTGACAACATCTATCCATTCCATGCTGTCCTCAGCTAAAATTCTCCTTTTTCATCCCCAGATTTCACACACTAACATCTCTAGCTTAAATCCATGTTTTTCTTCTGGATAGCTTAAAGCATGACCAATCACAAACTTTCCTTGCCAATTTTCCTTACCAACATGTGACAGCACTATCTTAAATTCTTGTTTCTTAGATATTCAGTGCCTTTTGCTCTTAAATAGATTCTTTGCATATATAGTTTATATTTGACACAAATATATTCATTGAGAAAACTTAGGGGATTACATTAGCCTTTGGATTCACAAACAGGATTGTATTCATATTTTTGACATGATTTTACAATTACAATAACTAATTCATACACTCATATCTATGTATCTATACTTTTACACACACACACACACACACACATTCATTTATACATACATATATAAATATATACACACACAATAACACATACATACTTAAATCACTCGTATAAGCTATTTTATATGCTTTTCCACACAACATGATGGAAAATAAGCACACACGTACATAACTTGTTTGTGTGAGGTTCTATAACTATCAACTGCCATTTATGCAATTACATCATGCACTCATATTCAAGATGTCTCCCAAATCACACTATTCACATGACTTCTAAAAACCAATCTAAACACACTAAACTTTACATTATAAAAATGGCTTCAGCAGCCTTGTTCTCAATGTAACGAACAGGAAAACATAGAACGAATCATAAAAATATATCTTTTGAAATTTAAAGAATATCCAAACATTTTTATTTGATTACAATAACAAAACATGGATCACATCTCCGAATGGAAACACATCAATGAAATATACAGTAGTGTTTTTAATATAAATAACTCAGACTAACACATCATTATCTAAACATTTTCAGTCCCATCTAAAAGCCAACTTAACCTTTTTATATTTATTTGGTGCTAAATGAACTGAAACAAATCAATATAATCATCCAAGTGATTAACACTTCAAACTAGAGATTTATAATTATCATTTAGTTTAGTATTTTTTTTCTCTTATTAATTGTGTAATAATATCAAACCTGAAAAATTCTTAATCTTTAAATTCCTCATCATTATTAACATCTTATTTTTCATATTTTTTCAATAGTTATGGGTTTGACCACGATGTAAAATAATCTTCTGATCTATTTGCACATCTTTTCTCTGTTGTTGTATCTTTGACCTATCTTTGAGAAAAGTGGTTTCTTTCTCCCTTGTTAGCATATATTATCAACCTGTGATACCTATTTATGTAATAGCTATCATCTCTTCTTACCATACATACATTCCAACATTGAGATATTTATTCTCTGGCGTAGGTGTGCATGCACACATCAATATATCTCATAACCTACCCTCCTACTCAAACATCAATGTATTTTGTATCCAATCATAATTTTTTTCAATCAGTCTGTCTTCTAAGTTCACAGAGCCTAGCCAATGGATCATATTCAACTCGTTTATTTCCGGTTATTGAATGTTATATAATTTAACTGCTTACAATAGAATGTAGACTCTTTCCAGAGCTTCAATAGTTTTCTAAGGCCTTCAAAAGAGTTAATTCAAAGAGATCAGAACAATATTTTGTTCCATAGGAAATCATATTTTATTAGTCTATAGAAGAGAGAGAGAGAGAGAGAGAGAGAGAGAGAGAGAGAGAGAGAGAGAGAGAGAGAGAGAGAGAGAGAGAGAGAGAGAGAGAGAGAGAGAGAGAGAGAGAGAGAGAGACAGAGAGAGAGAGTTTGTGCGTATGTGCATATTAAAGTCAGAGATTATAAAATGTATAGTAAATGATTGTTTTAGTCTTAATGATTGCTGATGATAGTCTGTAAATGAAGAAATTTTGTATGAGGCATGAAGAATATAAAGTTCTTATATCTCAATGTAAGAATAATTTGTTTACACAAACAAAACAAATAATAAACTCATATATAACTGATATGAAAAAGACATTAAATAAATAAATAAATAAATAATTGGTAAACTTGATGAAATTATACCTCTTGAGCTTCTATATTCATTTATTTTCATCATATAAGCTAGATTAATTTCCCCTTATCTAGAGTAAGCTATTTACTTTAAAGGTAACTTTTTATTACAATAAAACAGAAACTAGAAGTCAACAAATTTGCTCCTCATTAGAATAGTTTTGTGATACAGTACAGATTTATTCTTGCTTACTAGATTTCCCCACCAGAATTACCTATCTTTTTAACTTATGTCTTACTATATATATATATATATATATATAATTGCATATTTCCTTGCAACTTTAAGATGATCATTTTAAGACAATAATTCTACAATGTTAAACCCTATCATAAATTTTCTCCTTTTAACATCTTAACTTCTGCTCTAAAATTTTTTTAACATTATAATGAAAATGATACTCATAAATTATATATCAAAAGCAATGGAATTCAGAAATGGTGTGTTGAATTCCTGATCCTGAAGGACAAAGGACAAATATAATAACACACAACTACTGTTTTATGTGTCATTTATAAGAAGCCAAAATCTCTCTAAGATAACCATAGGCTAACAATAAGCAAGTAGTCTTTTTGGCATTCAACACCTCGTTAGCAGATTCTAAATGGATGATGGTTTAAATGAAACCTTAAATGAAAACTATGTCTGAATGTGCTTTCACTGTAAGCTCATTGACTCAATTACTCTCTTTTTCTCTTTTTTTTATTTAGACATGAAATAAGTACATTGATATTTCTGAGCTTTAAAATCAATAAAGAAATCCAAGCAAGCACACACTCACACACATATACACACATGTATGTATGGGTATGTATGTGTATATGTACACACATACACATAATGGGTACATAGACATAGAATTCAAACGTTTTTTTTTTTATTAAATGATATTTCACAAAGAAACCAGCATAGAAAAAAATCTAAGAATTAAGGCACCAAGATAAAATTGATAGAACTAGCAGCAATTAAAGTAAAGGAGAGAGGTGAGGTATTAGCCAGAATGACAGTTCACAATTTTGTGAGATAATAGATGAATGAACAGAAATGTATTTGGGTTTAAGATATGATCTTTTTCTACGTTTTATCAAACAAGCAAAAACAAAAAGAAAACGTACATGATAATACCATTTACTTGTTTGTTTATCTAATATCAAGTATGAGAGCAATATATGATTTATTTCTGGGAGACTGATTTTTGTCAGGTGTCATTTAACAAGTGGGGCAACAACCAAGAATTCCTGTACAAATGATAGGAGTATTTTTGGTTAAAATGCCTCATTTTGATGTGTGTGTGTGTGTGTGTGTGTGTGTGTGTGTGTGTGTGTGTGTGTGTGTGTGTGTGTGTGTGTGTGGTGTGTGTTTAAAGAAATTAGAATATGATTCCCTACATGAATCTTCCTTATCTGGATTTATTTATTTTTTGACAGTAATTGATATAATATCAATAATGAGCATAAAACAAAAACCAGATATATTAGGTTCAAGGTTTTTTAAAAAAAAAGAAGAAAAAAAGGGTTTATAGAATATTAACAATAATAATTATAATAATCAATGCACGTATCTTCACTAGTCTAAATAATATCGAGGCATACAGTTTACATATAATCAATGGTATCTGCTAGCTGTGTTTACTGGTTAATTAGCTAATTTACTTTAAAAGAAATATATGAGTAAATAGTCAACAGCCTATTATATTCCATCCCCTTCATCTTTGTTTCACCCTCATTTCTAATCAACAAATAATTCCAGAATTGTCTAACTATAATAACGCAGAATTGGGAAAAAATTTCCAAGTCTTACCGTAGGAGGGAATGAAAATCCTTCAGATTCAACGTTGGATATAATCACAAACACCACAACAAAAAAAAAAATTAAATGGGAGAGTGAGGGTGGGAGAGAAAAGGTAGGGAGAAAGAGAGAAAAGGTAAACTGCGTATGTGTATGAGTGAGTGTGCGTATGTGTGTGTAATTATATTATATACAGCAATTTGTATATGCGTCTCTATGTGTTAGCAGCTAAATATTTAAATCCCACATACAGCAGCAGAACATAAGTTAGAGAGAGTGAGGTGGCACATAGCTGCTGTCAATGACTTGCTACTACTGGTACTGCTACCACTACTGCTATTGCTTCTTAAGTTATCTGCTACTATTGTTGTAGTTGGAACTACTGCTGCTGCTACTAATGCTGCTACTGCTATAGCAATGACTTGGATTATGGGATAATGAGCAGTACTAACAGCTGTGCTAATATCATAAACTAATTTTTTTAGAGAGAGAGTGTGTGAGTGAGAGAGAGAGAGAGTGTGTGAGTGAGAGAGAGAGAGAGTGTGAGTGAGAGAGAGAGAGTGTGAGTGAGAGAGAGAGTGTGAGTGAGAGAGAGAAAGAGAGATGGGAGAGAGAAAGAGAAAGAATGAGAAGACAGAGAGAGGAAAGTGAAATGGGGGAAAAAATGAAGAGAGAAAGGAGAGTGTCAAATGAGAGAATATGAGTGGGTGGAGAGAGAGTGTGCAAGAGTGGATAAAGAGTGAGTAGAGAGAGGTGGGGATGGAAACCTAAATCAAGAATGAGTGAGAGAGAGAGAGAGAGAGAGAGAGAAGAGAAAAGAGAGGGAAGAGATAAATAACAAGATGAATAGAAGAGACGAGAGAGAAGTAAAATGAGAGAGAAAAAGAGACAATTGAAGAGGAAGGGAAAAAGAGATGAGAAAAATGGAAGACAGATAAGATTTAAAGATGAGCAGGGAAAGAAAAAGAGAATAAAAGATGAAGCGAGAAAGCGAGAGAGAAAGACAGAGAGACTGAGAGACAGACAGATAAAGGATTTGAGTAAGAGAGCTGGAGAGAGAAGGAAGGAATAAAGGAAAGAAGCAAGTGTTGAAATGTAAGATAAAGCCAGTGTTCTTGCTCAGCAGTCAGTAAAGATACTCCCACTCTATTTTAGCATTATACACATATCGAATAGAAATATATATTGATTAGTAAACTTTGATATGGAATCAATATTTGCCATTAAATAAATTTATGACCCAAATCAAGGTACATAACTATTGCAGTCAGGGCGCAGAGTTTCAGTGCAATAAAATAAAAAAAGAAAAGAAAGGAAGGAATATAGTGATCATGAAGTAAATGATATACAATCAAACCTTTACTCAAAGGCTAAGCCTTAACTTCATTGATCCTATTATCTCAAGAAACAAGTGAGGAAAAGGCTTTCCAGAAATTGCAACAGTAACCCCCAAATATTTCTTTCAAATCAGAAAAGGAACCCCTTCCCACCATTAAAATGAAAGAAAGAGAATCTTTAAATTCTTCAAATGAACAGAAATAATTAGTTAATGCTGGTTTCACAGTTGGAGAGATAGGGTTTTCTTGAAAACCGCAACAATTGAGTAACTTAAAGGGTCTCCTTTTAGTCTTTTAAATATAATAAATACGGAAAATTCAGACAAAATATACCAAAGTGACATACAACCATTTAAATTTTTCCTTAAAGCTTTTATTTTTGTATACCTTTTATGCTTTTCCTTGATTAAACAGGTGTTTGTGAAATGTTTGTGTTCAGGTGTACACATTATTATTGTAAACAACCTCATCTTTTCTTCATTAGTTTAACACTCTACCACTGAATCATTTACAAATTTTCTTTTATCTATTCTATTGCCATATAAGTGTAGTGGGGAGGTGAAGGAAGATTTGATACATTGTGAAAGACAGTGAAACATTAACTACGAGAAACAAAAATCACAATTCATAGACAGATAATTTAAACCATTTGCACTCATTTATAAAGCACTGCATATTGTTCTATGATACCTTCATATAATAGAAACTATTATCTATTGGTTAAAAGAAGCTACTTTCTTTTCATACAAACATGTTTTTCATACAAACAAGCCTCTTTAATGTGCTCTAATACAGCAGAAATATTCATCTCTTTAAGAAGCCTACAAGTCATAATGCTATAACTTTGAAACATCGAAGTAAAAGTTTCAAATCATTCTTGGAGAATGTCCATGACATGTCTGAAGTACCTCACAGGATTTGGTTTCATTCTTTATGAGAAAACATTTTTGTTACAACTGCAAAGTCAAATTAATTGTATATAAAATAAATGACTTATCTGATTTTATTTATGGTTTAGTTTTCTTTTTATAATTTCAAAATAAAGCATACTAATTTTAATACACAACTATTTTGACATATATATATATCATGAGACTATATACTGATATCTTGTTATCACCACCATTATCTTCTTTTCAGCTACTCTCATCCTTACTTATATAATACTCATATAATACAGGGTAGCCACATGTCTCCTCTACAGCAAGATACCTGTTCCTGTATCTCACTAGTGCTCGTGTCACAAGAAAAACACTCAGTAGATTTTGTAAAGGGGTTAGTGTTGGAAAGGGTATTTAACTGTAGAAACCATGCCAAAGCACACACTGGATCTCAATGCAATCCTAAGTAAAAGAGTCAAAAGAAAGAGTAGGTATGGCTAGGCAGCTTTTTAATCGCTACAAATTTTTTCGATACATTACAGATCCTCATATATACAGGATTTAAAGTTAAGTTTGAATTAAATTATTTAATGATTTACCTGTACAAGAAGATCTATAAAATCCTGTATATACGAGGATCTGTATGTATCAAAACATTTGTAGCGATTAAAAAGCTGCCTAACTGTACTTACTCTTCCTTTTGACTCTTTTACTTTTTACTTTCACACACAAGGAATACCTAAGACTAGAATTGGTAACATACCATAAGAACACTACCGGCTTTTTGGGAATTCTAAGGGTGAACAAGCTCTATTTGTACTCTTATACGGCCTTAATAGAACACACCTCAACTGACTATATATATATAATAATAATATATATTGTGATAATAATAATCTCTCCTACAAAAACCACTAAAAATGTAATGTTTCTAACGCTTCATTTAATCTAATCCAAAGACATGGAACATATATTGTTAACTGATGTTTCTGCATTACTGACAACAAATTTGAGAAAACATGCTTCCCCAATCACTTAAACTTGCTGAATGTGTTTTTCTGTAGATTAGTCTTCTGGTTTCTATTTTGAAACTTTGAATTATCTTTGATACAGAATTATATGGGGCCTGACTGGCTCCCATGCCGGTAGCACATAAAAAGCACCCACTACACTCTTGGAGTGGTTGGTGTTAGGAAGGACATCCAGCTGTAGAAACCTTGTCAAATCAGATTGGAGCCTGATGCAGCCTCCCGGCATGCCAGTTCTCAGTCAAACCGTCCAACCCATACCAGCATGGAAAGTGGACGTTAAATGACAATGATAATGATGATGAATTATATTATTATAGGTCAATTCAAATGCTTCCTGTTGAGAAAGCAGGCAAACCAATCAAATAACATAAAAGAGTGATGACGTTAATATTTGCTATTGATTATGATATAGTTCCTATACTTTTCTTTAATGGTTTTAAGAAATATAAAAAAGAACAAGAAAAGAATACATAGCATTATACAAAATGATAAATGTTATGAGGTATTTAATCATTAGAAAGTGCATCAAACTGTAAAAATATAATTTATATCAAAATTTGATTT
The DNA here is from genome assembly GCF_001194135.2 of Octopus bimaculoides. NCBI lineage: Eukaryota > Metazoa > Mollusca > Cephalopoda > Octopoda > Octopodidae > Octopus > Octopus bimaculoides. Next base: position 13,226,842 of record NC_068988.1, on the reverse strand, counting down.
TAAAATCAACACCAACACCATTTAACATCCATTTTCTATGCTAATATGGGTCGGATGGTTTGACAGGACCTGGAAAAACACAGGGGCTTTGTCGAACTCCAGTGTCACTTTTGAATTGGTTTCTATGGCTGGATGCCCTTCCTAATGCCAACCAATTTACAATGTGTATTGAGTACTTGTTTTATGCTAGCAACACTAATGAGGTCACCAAGTAAATAGTGATGAAAAAAAAATGATTAAAATAATACACATGAAGATTAAAAAGCCGAAGATGAAAATAAGGAACATGATAATGAAATATTTGTGACTGGACATCTCTGTGTAGTTTATCAGTCTAAGAATAGTTCAAGAATACAGTATGCATAAGGTACTAAGGGTACATTATCTGAAGTTGAGGAAACAGTACTCAGAGTCCATGAAAAATTAAATTTCTAACTGTTAGATGTCTAAGACAGTTGGATGTTTCTTAACAGCTGGTGTCTATACATTTTATATTTCCCCTATAATTAATTGGAATATGAACAAATGAGGCTCTTGACAGCCATTTTTAGTAGATCAAGTGATTTGCTAGAAACAGCTATCAAGTTTCTTTAAATCATACCCTACCATTATTTTAAAGGAAGGAAGGACACATTGCCTAATGTAGTATTAGATATTATAATATCTCAATAAAAGACAGGATAGTGATGTCTCAAACACCTTTGACTGTAAGTGAGCTTGTTCGGGGATACCTAGGGCTAAACAAAAACAAGAACTAATTGGTTTTAGATAAAACTTGGAGCAGTTCCTGAGAGTAAATTATAAGGTCAGTACAATTACAAAGAGTCATTTCTATTGTAAATCAGGATAAGATTTTTACTCATGTAAAAAGTAATATGTACATGTCAAGCTGTAGTTTATCACAAAACCTTTCTACTAATACATCAAGATTAAATGGATTGGTATAATGCACATAATGCATTAGTGCATCTCATGCAACATGTTTACACTTTGGGTAGTAGTGGGTTAGTGCAGTGATGTGTGATTTGAGTGATGGATAGACTGACAAGTAAATGGATGTGTGAGCAGCCAAGTGGATGAACATGTGATAACAAATATAGCAAAGTAACAAAATATAAAATAATTGTCAATTAGAAACATTGTTGCTTGCTTAAGTCTTAATACTTCAGCCATTAGTGCTTTCAAGTTCATCTGATGAACTGATTTGATTTCATCCTCTCATTGATAAATTGGGAGTTGAAAGTGTAAAAATATATATCTTTACAGCTCAGAGATATTGAAGATGTATTTCCACATGTCCAACTCTCCTCTGTAGTTCAGAGTCAGGTCTTGTCTCCAAACCAAGTGTGTTTCCACAATTCAGAAATTTATAGTGTTCTGCATGTTTTGCCAAGGTCTATGTTTTCATATCTGTGCTGGAATACTGTGTTGAGTAAAGTTGCTTTGATAAACTGTTCCACTATTCTGACATAACTGTCACTTTATTGATCCAATGTATCTGTCTCCACATTGGCAAAATAAACAATAAGGCAAAATCACTCAGTGCAGATTTTCAGCACAGATGAACACACCAAACAAATATAAAGACACAGACCTTAGCAAGACACCAGAGGTGCTGTAAACTTAACTTTTGGATTGTGGAGGCACACTTCATTAGAAGACAAAACTCTACCATGGACCATAGAGGAGAGCTAAACAGGTCAAAATACATATTTTATATCCATGTATTCTAGTGCTTCCAACTCCTTATTTTGTTGATGAGAAAACAAATCCATTCATATGAGGAAGAATTATGAACTCAAAAGTACTTAAACATTAAAATTGAAACCAGCAATGATGCACCCAGTCCTCAGTTATTTGTTATGTTTTGTTATTTTCTCATTTTCCTGTATATTTGTTGTCATCCACTCAGTCAATTTGTATATTTTAATTACTTAAATCATAACTGCACCAACCAACTACTCAGAGTAAATGAATTTAGTATGATGGACAGAAATATCTCCAACAGTTTTTAACTTGTTAATGAAATAAAAAGAAAATAATCAATAGAATTCCGAAGCATTATCTAATTCCATGCATTTGATATCATGATTATCATCATCATCATTTTAATATTTACTTATCTATGCTTGTATGGGCCACACAGAATTTGTTGAGGCAGATTTTCTTTGGCTGGATGCTCTTCCTGTCATCAACTCTCACTTGTTTCCAAGTAAGATATTTCCCCATTACCAGACATGTTTTCATGAAAATCACTGCTTGTATGATGGTGACAGTTGCTTACAACTATCAAGTGATGTCAAGGCAAGGAGACCATAACACACACACACACACACACACAATGGGTTTCTTTTGGTTTCCATCTACCAAATCCATTCACAAGGCTTTAATTGGTTAGGGGCTGTAATAGAAGACACTTGACCAAAGTTCCACACAGAGGGACTGAACATGAAACCATGTGGTTGGAAAGTAAACTTCTTACCACACAGCCACACCTGTGCATTTACACATCTTCAATTGTTTAACTGTTTACCTAGTAAATGACTGGAATTATATAGCAAACTATCTTATTTAACTCTACAACATTCTTTTAGACTTACAAGGTTTATATAATTCAAACAGCTGGGTATCAAAATACATTATCGTTATGAATAAATTATTATTATAATTAATGTGTGGATGTTTACAAAAATGATGTTAACAACTCCTGAATTTTGAAATAATAAGTTAAATAACGTAGGTTTATGTTAATAGTAGTCATTAAATGTGGACAGAGACAAGCTCACAATCAATACCTTTCCTATTATGTTTTATAGCTTCTGATAAAGTAAGAAAATAAAATCATGTTGCAATAATACATGAAAAGTTACTACTACTACGACTACTTTATTAAGGGGGAAAATTTAAAGTTTTAAAATTGATTTTGTTTCATTTGCTTTAATAACCCATTTTTTATTGCAATTTTATTGAATTTGGCAGGAAGTAAGACATTAAATATAGAAGGATATAAGACACTAGCAATAGCCAGAATCTGTATATTCACACGAAATCCAAGCATTGAGATGGAGACTGAAAAGAAAATGGCCACTCATCAGAAACAGTAGAAGAGATACAGTGAAGTAGTTAGTGTGAGTGACCAGGTCGTAAATGTAGATGCCTGTTATTATTACTAATAATCATGAAATAAAAATGAATATGACATTGTATAATTTTAATGGATACAATGACTACCACAGTTCAATTATTCTACGTGTTGCAGATAAAACTGTTATGCTATATACATTTGTTTACTGAAACTGATGTCTTTAGTAAATTTCCCAACTTTACTCCTCTTTTCAATTTATAAGCTCTGTTGAAATATTAGAACTGTCTCTGAATTAGGGTTGCAAGTTAGTGATAAAACTGAAAGGCCTTAAAAACTTTTCAGATAGAGTACATAAAACAATAATGTAGGAAGTGATAATATATTTCATTTTGGCTTAGTCAGTCTCTTGCTACTATGAGCTCTGGTTGTGGGTGCAACTTGCCTGAATCCCTGTGAACCCACAGAGACTGATTCAACCAAAATTAAATACACACACACACTTTATCTTTTACTTGTTTCAGTTGTTGGACTGTGACCATGCTGGAGCACTACCTTGAAGGGTTTTAGTTGAACAAATTGACTCCAATACTTATTTTCTTAAGCCTGGTACTTATTCTATCGCTCTCATATGCTGAACTGCTATGTTACAGGAATGTAAATAAACCAGCACCAGTTATCAAGCTGTAGTGCGGGATAAACACAAACACACCTAGATAAATACATACAAACACATGCATACATACACACACACACAGAGAATCGAAGGGTTTTAAAATCAAAGTCTTAATAAGTAGGAAGGTAGACAAACCACAAATCCCTTCAGGTAGATGGCCCTACTTGATCTGTAGAAAAGGCATAGGTAGAAACTCTATAAGATGTACCCAGAGTAAGCTATGGACATATAAGAGGGGCAGCAATATCAAAGGAAGGTTAACTAGGAAGATAGTTTTTGTATGTGGCAGATGCTCAGGAGCAATAAACACTGGAAATATGCAGAGAACAGTTTCTGTCACATTCCAGGGAGAAAAACTAGAAGTAGTAGACAGCTTCCGTTACCTAGGTGACCAAGTCAGTAGTGGGGTGGACGGTCTGAAAGTGTAGCTGCTAGAATAAGAATAGTCTAGGCAAAGTTCAGAGAGCTGCTACCTCTGCTAGTGACAAAGGGCCTCTCGCTCAGAGTAAAAGGTAGACTGTATGATGCATGTGCATGAACAGCTATGCTACATGGCAGTGAAACATGGGCTGTGACTGCACCTTGAGAGAAAAGTTGGTCCTAAGGAGCATCAGATGTGGTATGCAAGTGAGACGACTGTGCTGCTATGGACATGTGGTGCGATGGATGAGGATACCTGTGTGAAAAAGTGTCACACCCTAGCAGTTTAAGGAATCTGTGGAAGAGGTAGACTCAGGAAGACCTGGGATGAGGTGGTGAAGCACGATCTTCGAATATTGGGCCTCACCAAGGCAATGACTAGTGACCGAGACAGTTGGAAATATGCAGTGCTTGAGAAGACCTGGCAAGCCAAGTGAGACCATAACCCGTGGCCTATGCCAGTGGTGTAACCAGCCTACTTATGCATTGCTTGCGAAGACCTGTTGAGGCAAGTGAAATCACAATCAAAATCAAATTCGCTGACGTGGCTGATGACAGCACTGCCTGACTGGCACCTGTGCTAGTGGAACGTTAACAGCACCATCCAGAGCATGATCGTTGCCAGGGCCGCTGACTGGCACCCATGCCAGTGGCACATAAAAAGCATCATTCGAGCATGATCATTACCAGTGTTGCCTTACTGGCACTTGTGCCGGTTGCATGTGAAAAACAACATTTGAGCGAGGTTGTTGCCAGTGCCACTGGACTGGCTCCTGTGCAGGTGGAACATAAAAAAAACCCATTTGAGCATGGCCGTCACCATTACCGCCTGACTGGCCCTCATGCCAGTGGCACGTAAAAGCACCCATTACACTCTCAGAGTGGTTGGCGTTAGGAAGGGTATCCAGCTGTAGAAACTCTGCCAGTCCTCAGTCAAACTGTCCAACCCATACCAGCTTGGAAAGCGGATGTTAAACGATGATGATAATGATACATACACATACTTATAAAGTGAGGGGGCTTTGTTCACAGGTGATCTAAATGATTAGGTACGCTAGGTAAGTGCTGTAACAGATTACTAGGGCTCCAAGGTTGTAACTGAGATGGTAGTTATGGAGCCATTGCAGATTTCCATTTGTCTCTGATAATGGAATATCCTATGCTCTGGGATATGTCAAAAACAGCTGTAAGACTTTGAATTTTTTCCAATAATAATAATAATAATGTATATGACTTGCCTTAACGTTTGTTGTCTTCTTTAACAATTATACAT
>NC_068988.1:13189412-13221291 GCF_001194135.2 Octopus bimaculoides | reverse complement strand
TATATATATATATATATATATACAAACAAACATACATACATACATACATAGATACACACAGACACACGAGGGTTTCTTTCAGTTTCCATCTACCAAATATACTCACAAGATTTTGGTTTGCCTAAGGCTACATACATACTTTACACAATAAAAGAAATAAAACCTCAAATATACAATCAACTTCTTTCTCTAACACCAGTTTTTCTATGAAAGCAGCAGTACATTCACCAGATCTAGGTTCAATGCCAAAATATAGCTAAGAAATTTTGCTAAGTTGATAAATGTCTGTTAGTTTATATGAACTGCCAGCATTCTAGATATACCTTGGGGCAGTCTTAATACGAGTACAATTGAGAAAACCTTTTATTATTACAATTACTTGTTTCTTTAGATCAAAGAATTGGTGGATGGGTAAATGAAATTCTTTACAATGCAAGAATTCTTCATCATAAAACACAACTATATTGAAGTATTATCTTTACAATATCCTGGTATTTCACTACTTCACATGAAACCACACAATGTATATGAATGACTCAAACAGTTTAGGAAGGATAGGGGAAGGATTGACCTGCATATTTACAATAGCAGAAATTGAAGAAAGTGAGGCAGCTGATATAGACTACATAGCTAACCAAGTGTTATTCAATTATCAAGACTTGGACTTTTCAGATTTAAGACACATTTCTACAGATCATAGAGAAATTGAACAAAAACTTATGACTGGCAAAATTTCATGGAAAGATCTATGCAATATAGGAAAAAAGGAAGGATTGACAAATAATTTAAGATGGATTATTGAAGCCGTAGAAAAGTAATATTGGTTTAGTACTTATAAAGATTACTGTATTTAAGCCTTAGGAGGAAGGACTTGTTTTAGAGTCTCTTTGTGGTTATTCATCCTGCTAGAAATAGTAGCTGAATATCTCTCAAATCATATTTCCACTTCTAAGAAAATGACACATTGGATAGTATCCTCTTGGATTCCTTGTATATAGGTAAAACACAGGATGGCCAAAGTTGAAATACCTTGATTAGATGTCTAAGCAATCAAGACTGACTTGGGCCTCAACAACAACAACAACCTTAGTTTAACATCCAAAACATGTGAAGAGTGAAAATAATCTTTTAAGAATCTAGACAATTAAGAATAAGACTATTAATATTTGATATTATTGGTTTCAAGTTTTGGCACAAGGCCAGCAAGTTCAAGGGAAGGGGTGAGTTGATTACATCACCCCAAGTCCTCAACTGGTACTTATTTTATCAACCCCAAAAGGATGAAAGGCAAAGTTGACCTTGGTGGCTAAGCATTTTGCTCAGCATACTAACAATTCTGCTAGCTCACAGCCTTAGTATTCGGTATTAGTAACTTTAGATTTTCAGAAAAAAAAGTGCAAGGTTGCTCTCTGCTTTTATAATAATAATTTTGAAATTTCCAAAGACAACCATGAAACTGAATTTATTCTTCAAATACATGTAAAAAGGGAAAATATATTTACCATATAGTGTAGTGCTATCATCAAGATAAGAGAAGACAGATTGTAATATATATGCGTATGTGTGTGTGTATGATTAATTTTCCTCCAGCTTATGTTTAAATACTGAATCCACCCACGTCTTACCTGTGAGACATTCAGTGTTTGCCAATGAGATCAATAGTACGTAAACATACCAAAGAATGAGACATTCAAATTCAATCTATATCCTTTATAAAAGCATTTTATGTCATTTACTTCTTTCCATGGCATATGGCCAAGGAAAGAGCTATTGTTGTTATTTACAATTTGAACTATTACAAAAGCAATGTCTTTACACAAATAAAGTTATTTTCATATATGGATCAAAAGGAAAACAGATTAACCTTTCAGAGCTCCTTTAGCAAAACAGGGCTGAAAAGATTAATTAATCTTCACATCACTTTTTTTTTTGTGTGATGCTGGAAAATCTCTACAATTGATCCCAATATCATATTTTCCTTTGGTTTTGTTTACTATTACTAAATTATTAGCATAAAGGTCGAATATTTTGGGAAGGGTGTAGTTGATCTTATCAATGCTAGTATGTAACTAGTACTTTATTTTATTGGTCCCAGAAGGGTGAAAAATAAAGATGACCTAAGTGGGATCTGAACACAGAACATAAAGTGCTGAAACTAAATACCACAAGGCAATTTTTTTCTAACTAAAATATCGATAGCTCTTTAGAACAGGGTCATCTCTTGATTATTTGACATTCATTAATTCATTATAAATTGATCCAAATCTGACTTACAGGGCCAATATGTGTGTGTGTGTGTGTGTGTGTGTGTGTGTGTGTGTGTGTGTGTAGGCATGTGGCCTTATGGTTAACATGTTAGGCTCATGACCAAAGGGTTGTAGATTCAATTCCTAGACCCAAATGGCATCCTTGCGTAAGACACTTCATTTCATGTTGATATAAGCTGAAAACAAGTACTGGCCTAGTGCTGTTGCAGCCCCCCTCTCCCTCCAGCTTCCATATCCTCGATGTTCCACTGGGTCAATGGGTGTGGGAATCAAGAAGGCATCTATGCTTGCTCACAACTGCATAGGCACCTAAAACAATTAGTGAAAGCATGGTACATGCAACTAGATCATACATACAACTGATAGCTATGAATTAGATTCATTGGTCTGGAGGTACTTCTGCCTGACAAGACACAATGATGGCAAAACACCAGCTGACCCAGAATCCCTTGCACTAATGAATTGGGTGTGTTATGAATACATATTTGTTGTCAAAGAGAAGCTGTTTTCCTGTGATCAAACACAACAGCAATTAGCATATTCATGTTTAAATCTGCCAGAACATATTAGGAATAAATATGAAAGTTGTTCTTTTATATATATCATCATCATCATCATCACTGTCATTTAATGTCCGTTGTCCATGCTAGTATGGGTTGGATGGTTTGACCAGGGCTGGCTAGCTGGAAGGCTACACCAGACTCCAGTCTGATTTGGCATGATTTCTATGGTTGGATGCCCTTCCTAATACCAACCACTCTGAGAGTGTAATGAGTGCTTTTATGTACCACCAGCATGGGTGTCATTTGTGTGACATCAGTATCTGCCAGGACTGCAATTTTACTTGGCTTGATGGGTCTTCTTCTTAAGCACAACATAATGCCAAAGATCTCAGTCATTGCCTCCATGAGGCCCAATGCTGTAAAGGTGCTGGATAGAATAGCTGTAGATTCCTCAATAGATCAGCATAGGTATTTTCTTTTTCACTGATCTTTAGCTTTATGCCAACATCTACCGGGCAGCTGATTTCCACCACTGTATACAGCTTCTCTTCTCTATCCCAAATTACTATGTCAGATCTATTATGTTCATATTTTATTGAGGTTTTCACTGGGACATTTCACCAGTACTCCTTTTTATTATGAATGGCTATGGCTTCTACCATATTGTAGGATCTTATTTCTTTGGTCTCAGGCTTATCCTTCTGATGGATCTCATTATACAGTGTCCTAGCTACAACATCATGTCTCATCAGTAGATACCGTGATGACATTTTCGGACGACTGCTTATGATGTGGGTGATATCTTTGGCGTTAACTCCACAAAGTCTGCACCAGTTATCATATTTTAGTACTTTTTCTGCATACCTGTCTCTTATGTATGTATGTACATACATACATATGTATTTATGCATTTATGTATACAGGTATGTATATCTGTATGTATTCTTGTGTGTGTGTGTCTTCTTATCTTGACATCACAGGATAGGTGTAAATGAATGTCTCTGCCATACAAGCAGTGTCATTCATTTCCAATATTCTGCAAAAACATCTGGCCATGAGAAAGTGTGACTTGGAAACAGATGAGGGTTGGTGGCAGGAAGGACATCTCACTGCAGAAAATCTGTCTCAATGAATTCCATCTGATCCATTTTTGCATGGAAAAGTAGACATTAAAAGGATGATGATACATAAACACACACACACACACACACACACACATATATATATATATATATACACACAATCTTTTCTCTAAAACTCCTTTGGTTCCTTTTATTACTACTAACATATTTACTGTTCTTCACATTTTATAGGCAACCGCTCTCCTTATGTTTTGGATTCTTTAATTAACTACCAACCAATTCCACTAAGTCTCTCTTGCATAGTTCAATAAAATATTATTCTTTTTGCTATGGAACCCTTTTCATCTTCTCCATTGTTGCTAATCAAAAGTGGTTAAAAAATTTTACAACATTAATTGATCTCTGATATCACATAAAAAAAAAACCTCTTCGTCATATGACGTCAATCTTTCATCTCTGGAACATTAAAATATTATGGATCTTGGTCATTATGCTGTATCTGAAGCCAATAACATTAAAATTATCTAAGTAACAGAATTTTTATTACTGTCACCATTTTCCTTAACAAAAACTGTGGTTGTTGCTTAGCTCCCAGATTAGCCCGGATTGAGAAAACTTACCTAAACTGTTCTACTTGATCTTTATTTCAAACAGTGTAATGTAGGATTACTTATTCAGTGCAACCCCTATTTTTCTTAAAATGCTTTAGGGTATAGGTTAGAAAAGATTTGGTTACTATTTCTAGCAGGTTGAGAAGCAATGGTTCATCCCTTACTTGAGGCGTTCATGTAGGGATTAACTATTTATTATTAGTGCAACTTGATCACCATAAAATATAAATATACTATCAGCTTTCCAAGAATTCTGATATATACCTAATTTAATTGGCACAAAGAACATTAATTTTTGACATGTTTGTCAGCAACTTTTGATTTCAGGTTTATGAAATTTAATTTCAAACTATATTATACATCATCAACATCATCACTTTAATGTCTATTTTTCCATGCTTACATAAGTCAGATGAAATTTGTTGTGGCAGATATTGCATGGTTGGGTACACTTCCTGTCATCGATCTCCACTTCTCCTTGTTCTCTGTACACAAACAGCACAATGGCTGAACATGATTTCAATGTAGATTTCAAACAAACAACACGATATGTATGATGGTGGCATTAGATTTACAACTTGCACATAATGTCAAGACAAGGAGACATGAATGAATGACTACACAAACACACACACATTTAGTTTCTGCTAACCAAATCTCTTCATGAGGCTTTGGTCAATCTGGGACTATAGTAGGAGACACTTGCTTAAGCTGCCATGCAGTAGGACTCAACACAAAGCCACATGGTTATAAAATGTCTTATCACAAAGCTATGTCTGCCTACTACAATAAATATACATTAAAAATAAATACTATATAGTAAATAATAATTACTATGTGAATATATTAAATAAGTACAAGTAATATAGATGAAATTGATAAATAAGAATCGATACCAACTCAATCTCAAATTATGAATATGTATAAAAGGAGAAACTTTTATGTTAGATCTCATCATGATGACAAATAGGCAGAATTGTTAAAGAATAGGACAAAATATTTTGTGGGATATGTTCGGATTTTCTGAGTTCAAATCCCAAAGAAGTCAGCTTTTCCTTTATTCTTTCAGAGTCAATAAAACAAAGCACCAGTTGAAGGTTATGGTTTGGAAAAATTCTGAGAGCATCAGACAAGATACCTTGTGGTATTTATTTCAGTTCTTTGAGTGTTGTGTTCTTAGGTGTTATACTTAATCTACTTTCTGTTTTAACACCACCACATGGTCCTAGGATACCTTTAAAGGAGTCTAACTCTTTTGCAACCATTCAAGGCCAAATCTCCAGTTTGAAAATAACATCCACCTCTCCTTTCATCAATCTTGAAAGGCTCCAAAAATGAAGGATCATGGGTGTCACCCTCCCACCACCGACTGAATACTAAAATAAAAATATCTTAAATGTTTGTTTGAAGTTTAACAGTACCAAATTTAGGAATACAGGTAAAATGTTGATACCATTAAAACTAATGTTTGTCTTGAAGAGAATTTTTGATATTCTGAAAAATTTGTCAGGGAATACTTCTTTACTTAGAAATATATCTGCAATTCAGTGAAATGATTTGTTTTTAGTGATAGCTAATTTATTAATATTGCCTTAAATTTCAAACGACACTATTTACATGTGATAGTGGATAACTTAGTTATAATCATACTAGTTGTGATGGGAATAACTAACATCAAATTATATGCAATAAGAGAGTGAAATATATGTACACATCAGCAGAGTTAATATTTCTTTATTATTATTATCATCCCATAGGTAACATACAAAGACAATAATTACTATATTCTTGGAACAGTATTTACTATATTGTCATTTATATTGTAAAAACCAATCAAAATTTATCTTGGTTTTTAAATTTAACACAATGTTTCTTGCAAATAATATTTATATCCTTAAGGGAGACTATTTGATAAAATTATTTTGGTTTGTGAAAATAAACCAACTAATGGGTAGTTTAAGTTTTATATACTGATTAAAAATTTCAGAACAAAATCATTGTAGAAGATCCAGATAATTATCAAATTTATTTTTCTTATTAATCTTTTCCCAGAATATTTGGTAAAGGATACCCATCCAAATAATAACTATTAATTTGTAGTGACAGCAAATTTTCAGCTATGTTAAATGAAGTTGAGGAACGTATTTTATATAAACAGCATTCAATATCGAACTGTAAATAAAACCTGATATATTTATGGGATTCATGGAAGCTTGCTAACAAGTCCCTCACTGGATTTGATTTCTTGATATTTTTATGGATATATCAGTATCACAGTAATTGTTTTCAGTTCCCCAATTTGATGACATAAATGTGTTATATCGCATGTTCGGATGGTGTGCCTTTCGCCAATAACGTACCTCTACTCAACTACTGAACTCTCACTTCCGACAACTCGACTTAACAGAACTCAACGACTAGTCTACCAACAGCCCTGGCTCACTCTATGCTATGCTTCTCCGAATAGCTATCACGTCTACTATTTATACATATTGGACTAGCCTACTTATCACCTGGGGGCATCCACACAACAAAATGACATCTTCAAATATGTATACATTTTTAAAATAATTTGTTGCAAATTAATTGAAACTAAACACACACACACACACACACACATACATATATATATATATATATATATATATATATACACACACACATACACATATATGAGGGAGTACCCAGAAGTGACCGGAAACATTCTCTGTGGGACAAGCCCATTGTAGTTCAGGCTTCCACTGCTAGAAGCCACTTGATGCAACCCTCAGGCATCAGTCTGCTGACTGGCATTGTTGAATGAGGTTGTACTGCCATGTGGCATGTCTTTGTTCATTAATTTTTGCGATGGTTGAAACAAAGGAACAGTGTGCTTCTGTGAAATGCTGATTTCTACTGGGGAAAATGGTGGCCAAAACACTTGCCATGCTTCAAACACTTTACAAGGACACTGCCGTGAGCAAAACACAAGTTTACGAGTGATTTTCATGCTTTAGGAATGGTCACTTGTCGTTTGAGGACCAACTTCATTCAGGACGACTGTTGACCTCCCAAATGAATGAAAACATCATGGAAATCCATGAATTGATCTTGGAGGACCATCACTGAACAATTGATGAACTTGTTGATATGACTGCCAACGAATTTTGAGCAAGGAATTGTGAATGAAAAGCATTGCAGCAAAATTTGTGTCTTGCTTGCTCACGGAAGATCAAAAGCAGTCATGACTGAATGCGTGTTGTGAACTGAAAGAACAGTTGGAAGTTGATCCAGGCCTTTTTTTCGAAAGGTCATCACTGGTGACAAAAGCTGGTGCTATGGAATCTGCAGATGTGGAAGAGATGAAGAAAAAAATGACGGAGGTGTTAAAAGGTGTCACTTCACACGAGTTCCAGCACTGCTTCAAATAGTGGAAAATGCACCTGGAAGCATTGCATTGCTTTAAATAGAGAATACTTCGAAGGTGATAAAAGTGTAAACATGTAAAACTAAGTGAATAAAATAACATTGGAAAATTCTGGTTTCTTTTGTGTTCCCCCTCGTATACATATATATAAATACATTATTCTGTAAAGTAGTTGGCATTATGAAAAGCATCCAGCCGTAAAAAGCATGCCAAAATAGAAAATGCAGTTTGATGCCATCTACTGGCTTGCCAGCTCCTGTCAAACCTTCCAACCCATGCCAGCATGGAAGATGAACGTTAAATGATGATGATGATGATGATGATGATGATGATGATGATGATGATGATACATATACACACATGCAATTGAAACTGTGTATTATATATTATGTGTGCACAAGACCTCAGATTTATTCAGGGAAGAGAATGACCTTGTGTAACAATTAGGCTTCTCTCAAGGACATTAGAATCTGAGGTGTTATGAAAATGGCAAAAACCAAGAACAATTCATTGAAGCTGTAATGTTTATAATCACAATCTGCTATAGACTTAGGAAAGAAAGTCTTAGCTAAATCACCTATTGTTCAGGAGCAACCTTTGATAAGGATGAAAAAAACAAATTAACATATCAATATTTCCTGTTAAATAGTCTTCATAAAATGTAATGGAAATCACTGAACTGAATGAGAGGGAGAGGAGGGAAAGAACAAAACACACAAGAGAGAGAGAGAGAGAGAGAGAGAGAGAGAGAGAGAGAGAGAGAAGGAACATAAGCAAATACTTAAGACAACATTCAGATATCAAAAATAAAAACCACTGAAGCAGGTAATATAAAATGTGAAAGGAAAGTAAAGACAGAAAGGAGTGTATTATAAAAGGAAACCATAAGGAGAGAGAAGTTCCTTCTGTACATTACTCAGTGGGTAGCTTTATATACTTACAAATGGAATGATGAGAAACCCTCTCCTACAAACCACTAATTAAGCCATTCCCCACCAAAGAGAGAGAGAAAAAAAAAACAAAATGAGAAAAAAAAAAACCAACTGTTCTATGAACTAAATATCAGATATCTATAAATGTTTAATGTTAATTTGTTCCAACAGATACATCCACTCCCAGCATTCTCAGTTTAAGTGTCATAATGAATAAATTGTAATTAAATATCAAGAAAAATCCATCAAGGGACAAACATGACATGCACAGAGATTTAATCAAACCTTTGGCTTCACAATCATTTTCGTGTTAACATTTACAATTTTTCATACAACTGCAAAAGTAGGTGCAGGTATGGCTGTGGGTGGTTAAGAAAAGTTCACTTTCTAACCACATAATATTGAGTTCAGTCCCACTATGTGGCACATCGGGCGAGCTCCTATTAGAGTTTCAGGCCAGCCAAAACCTTGTAAGTTAATTTGGTGGATGGAAGCTGAAAGAAGCCCAATGTACGCACGTGCGTGCGTGATTGCGTGCGTGCGTGCGTGTGTGTGTGTGTGTGTGTGTTTACATTTGTGCTCTTTGAAAGGTATAAGCTACAAGTAATGTGTTGTCACTTTTGTCAAAAAAAAAAATGCTTGTTTCTTGCCTCTGAAAATATGTGAAATAAAATATCCTTCATTTGTAAAGCATGTAAGGGTTAGTGATAGGAAGGGCATCTGATTCTAAAACAATGCTTTAATAACATTCATCTAACCCATGCTAACATGGAGATACGTGTAAAAATGAATGAACAAATTCTGCCCTAAATGACTCACTCTCATCTAAATTTGCTTCTAAACATCCCCTCCTGATTATACATTCATACACATGAGTAAATGTGTGTGTGTGTATGCTCATGCACACACACACACACACACACACACACATATGTGTGTGTATGTGAGCATATTTACATATATGCACACCACACACAATAACATGGAAGAGACAAAATGGTTCAGTAGCTAGGAAACAGGTCAACCTGCTCGTGAATCTACTGCTATTGTTTTAATACCTTTCTAGAAGAAAGCATTTTATTCTACATTATTTCGGTGCAGTTAGTTGTTAGCAACAGGTACCATACTTTCTAGTAAAAGTTCAGGTCAGTGAGGTTGATTACCCACTGATGGTATATTATTGATCATATAACGTCATGCAAATGATTATTTATTTTATCAATGCATGAGGGCTGCTGAAAATGGTGGAGGATTTGCATGGTCCAATGACTCCGAGGGTAGATGCTGTCAAGAGTGTGGTACTCCAATTTGGTCAACTCATGAGTACTCCCTCTTCATGACTCACAACAGCAGAGTGAGCAGACTGGCAGACTAGGGCAATATCTGATGGACTGGCTAAGAAGATGCATTCAAGACTAAAACTGAGCCAGTGGTAGCCCAATGATGCTGCTGGTCTCATTCTACATGTGCCAGAAAGAATGATCTTGAAACCATAGCATGTGGGTCACTCCTTGGCAAGTTGAGATCTATCATAAACAAATCTCATGCGACTGGCATTTCTTTCTGCTGACAGTTACTTTAAGAAAGAGAAACTGAAATTCTTGAACTTGAAAAACAGCCTCTGTTGTCAAAAAGTATGAGATAGATATTAATACATATTTACACATGTAAAGATAAAGATTTCAAGCTACAGATAATAATTAAAAAAATTAAACTAATACAACTTATGAGAAAACATCTGTATAATTTTTATATATGTTTACTAAATCTGTCTCTACTATTTGAGGGACTGGCTGTTAATCTATCATTCATTATATATCATAAATCAATGAGACAAGACCATGAGCAGTTCTTTGTCAAGACTGAATTTTTATGTAATTCCCTTTTTGCCTTAAGTCCTCCAACAACATCACCAATCATAAAGCATTTCAAAAGTTTATGAATGCTGTCCGGCCTCCACACACAAACACAAAGTTTTTGAATTTCCTGGAAAATTTCACTAATTCTTTCTACAAAGTAGTGGTTTCCAACCGAGGTGCTGTGAGAGTCTAGAGTATTGTAGATAGCAGTTAGGAGTATAACCCATAGGGTGATAGAGTCACAGAAATATTGGAAATTATTGCCATAATTTGCAGAGATGAATATAATCCAACCAAACATTTCTTTTAGATTATGACCTCAAAACTCCAAAACATTTTGGCTTCCTTTGTACTTCTGCTCTAATTTAGAAAATATTTCAGTATTCTCACTAACTGGATGATTCTGTAAAAAGTCAGAATTTTGCTTAAAATGTCTTTACATTCTGAGTTCAAATTCCGCTGAAGTCAACTTTGCCTTTCATCCTTTTGGGGGTCAATAAATTAAGTTCCAGTTGCATACTGAGGGTCAATCTAATTGACTGGCCCCCTCCTCCAAAATTTTGGGCGTTGTGCCTAGAGTAGAAAAGAATTTTGCTTAAAGGAACCTAACAACACAGAGTCAATATTTGTAAAATTCTTGTCAATGGTTAATGATCATAGCTAATTAGAAATTGTACCTTTCTGGTACTGTGTTAAAAGTACATTTTTACTCAGTAGTTAGAAACATGAGATCTACTATACTGTATAGTTCAAAACTACTTTAATTACTTTATAATCATAAAATATATCCTCTAGTATACTTGGTAAAAGCTGTATTTTAATTAAGTTTTGAACGGATCCTATTGCTAATTGCAAGTTAACAAAAAAAACAGAAAAAATCAATAAAACTACTGATACTTTATTAGCTTATATGTTCTGAATAACAAAATATTTATTAAATAACAAGAAAATACTGAATAGTTAATGTGAATTTCTACTCCTTAAGTACATTATTTAACAACTGATATGATATAACCGATGACAGTCTACTTATTTTTCATCATCCATCTCTTTCTGAGCTTATGTGAGTCCCAGTTTTCCTTTTACTCTTTTTCCCTTCTCCACTTGCAATCTGTCCACCTTGCAATGTTGCCTATTTGTTTCAGTGATATCAATAAAACATTTTGTTTAATATGTAAGTGCATGCCACTGAAAATATAGAGAGTATCTATTAATTACTGATAATGTGTATCTTCCTTCCCTAACTACACTAAATTAAGGTGGGATTATTTCTTGATGTACTGAAAGACACAAGCAGAGAAATATACCTTATTCCAATATGAAAGACTATGTCATTCTGTTGGTGGGAGACCTTACTCTTATGACCAGTGAACTAAGACCACAAAACAAAAAGGCATTCAGTCAATCACTCTACCATTTCTGTCCAAAACTACTTTATCTGGTGATCAATATTAATTCATTAATGTAGGCCATGGAGGGTAGAAACAACAGAATAAATTCTTTAAAGTATTTAGTCTAATTTGAGCTCAAATTCTGCTCAGGTGGACTTTAACCTTTAACCCTTCAAAATTGACTCAAACATCTACATTTCTACTAATGTATGAAATCCCTACATGAACTGGTGACTTGTCTTTGATTTCAGATTGAAGCAATTTCCTATCATTTATACTGCCTGAACTTCACAACATCACATTTTCCCCATCTTATAGATCAGAGAAAGTTTATTGTTATATTTGGAGATGGTCATCTTTTGCCAATTAAACATATGCACTATTTATTTGATCTTCACTTTAGTTTTATAATTATTATTATTAGTTTATTTGTCAGAGTTTTTCATCACATATTCTGTGACCTCTTCAGTGATTTTCTATCCTGTGTATCTTCTCTCATCCTGCCTATACCATTTTGCTTTTCTGTGGCATGTATCCCTATCTGCACATGCATGTAGGTCTGTATTTGTGTGTGTGTGTGTTTGTGTTTAATATGGGTGTGTTGTGTGCATGTATATGGGTTTGTATATTACACTGTTTATACCTGTGTCTTTTCTTTATTTATTTTTTCTCATTCTGTCTCTAGTACATGTGTGTCTTGTGTGTGTATCTGGATTTGTATATTACAGTTTGTACTGGTGTCTTTTATTCATTGATTTTTCCCCCACTTTCAGTCTTTCATCATCAGATTGCCTAGTGTGGAGAGAGGAGTGTTATTACTCCATTCACATTTGCTACTGAGTCTTGGTCTATCTTATATTATGCATGTGGCCTCCATGATCTGAGTGTGTCTGTTCTATATGTAGATAAGATCCTAACATCTATGTTATCAACTGAGCTTCCATGTTCTAATTGAGCATGTTGGTAGAGCACTGATGATCTTTTCGCTTCCTTGGAGTTCCTGCCAGTGTTCACTTATCCACACACCTATGCTACATGGTGTCTCTTCAATGCATGTCATTGTCCTGTTTCAGCAACATCCTTCTATACACCTTATACTATAGGCTACATTCCTAGTTTTCCAGTTTATCTGTGGGTTTACTTGGCACACTATACAGTTTCTATTAGTAGAGGGGTTTCTTTCAAATGTGTATGTTCTACAGATCAGGGATTTTATGGGAACCTTGGCCTTTCTACGACTTTAATCTGTAGATTAATCTCATCTAAAGTTTTCCTAAACTGATATGCCAGGGGTAGTATTGGTGAATGTGACACTCTGGTATTTTCGATTGTCATACTATGAGCTGGCCTTATCTACCTCCTTTTAATTCTTTCTAAGCTATTCTAAGATTTACTCCTGTACAGATCCCATTCTCTATGATGATCTAACTTAGGGATTCTCAACCATTTTTTTTTTTTATCTATGGACCCATTTGGTTACTATTTTATTCTGGTGTCCCTATAGCCATTCAATGTTTAAAAACTAGTTTTATAGAAACTTCTTTCTAAATTCCTATTTCATTCTCCTTACATTAACTTGTGGTTGAACTATGTAAAATGTCAGAGAAAGAAACCTTGCAATACATACATCTAAAACAAAATTTTTTCAGGGGACCTTAAAATACTATTGTGGATCCCTAATTTACTATTTTGTTAGGTGGACCCCTTAAAATATTATATAGACCCTCAGGGGCCATATGGACCCCAGATGAGAACCACTGGTCTTACTACTAATTATAATAATATAAGCTAAAATGAAGATTAAATAAATAGTGCGTTTGTGTATTTGGAAAAAGTTGACAATCCCCACATATAACAATACCTGTTCCAACACACGATTCCACATCAAGAATCTTGCAAAACAAATACATAAGAGTAAATTTTCTTCTCTGTTTTTAAAAAATTAATGCGTCAATTGATGAGAAATACGGAATGGCAAGAGTTACCTCCCCTGAATAGCACATGATCGAGAAGAAAAAAATTGATTTTTTTATTTCAGCTAAATTTGCCTTCGATAACGTACAGGAAAAGAAAAAGAATCTGATATATTCAATGAAATTAGAATTCTTCACGAGGGGGAATTGATTATTTAATTTTACTTGAACGGAAAAAAAAGGCTAAAAAAAAAAAAACAACGAAGTTTTCGACACTTGTAACTGTTACTGAATTCACTCGATTTAACAATCAAAACCAACTACCAAGGGAATCTCTATACAATTGTTCGATTTTAAGAGAAACAGTAACCTAATCTCGTTTAAATTACTTTCCACCGTCTTAGTTAGAAAAGAAAGAGGAAAATATCAGACAATGTAACGCAGGGTGAGAAGGTCACGGCTGGAATGACTGATTAGAGATCTGTTCTATCAAGGCTGACCTGAGGCGAAGCAACAACAAAAATCACAATCAGATTTCCTGATAAAGTCTAAAAATACATCATCGGTTTTTTTGGCTTTACTAAAATTTAGCTGTCAAAAATACTTGTTAAACTATTGTTTTAAAACACGACAAGTAATTAGCAATATTTTTAGGGTTGCTACTCGAGAGCAGCATAAATGTTATCAGAGCAATTTCTAATATAAGTAATGTATATTTCGATGGAGGTTTTGTGCTTCCGGTAACCAACGGGATAAGGGGCTTTACAGGGTCGACGTACGTTTCTGAACAGAAGCGTAGCCTCAACTCAACTTCGCATTTCACCCTGTGTAGGTGTAAGGTGATAAAATGTATGTCTACAATATCGTAAGTCAAAAGAAACCGAAAATATGTATAGTGATTTAGAATATATTAATCGTTTAAGTAATCTGCTTCGACTCTAGTATTTAATATGTTAACATCAACAGGTGGCGCGTCGCAATGGTAATTCTTAATGCGTCGTTAACATCAATAATTGTGTTGATAGTTTTATAGAAAACATAACAGCAGGGTGAAAAATATTGGTATCGATAAACTATGAAATGACCTATATGATAGAGAAAATAAAATAAGTGTGTACATACACGCGCGCGCGCGCGCGGCTGGGAGGGGTCTAAGGAGTAAACAGCTATTTTGAATGTAGAAGTATAAAGAAGAAGAAAAAAAATCACGTCTGTCATGGGAATTATGGTCAAGAGAGTTGGCCGGGTGTGACGTTACAATTTGAATGTAGGATTCTGCTATTGATAATTTGCAAACGTGGGAGTGTATGCTCAAAGGAGAAAGGAGCAGTGATAAAATAGTTGAAGTATGCTGCTAGCTATATGACGATATAGGTGTATATACAGATAGCTATATAATAGGAGAGATGTAAAATACAGAGAATTGTTAGGGAATAACTGATGAGCTGCAAAGGCCCCAGAATTTAGAATCTGTTATAAAGAGGCTCCAAGAGAATTCTATTGATTTTTCTTGTTTTGTTAGACATTTTAAAAGTGGGTTTTAGCTTTGCTAATAGTTACTAAGCAAACAAATGTTGCTTGATCGTTTGAAGATACTAACACTAATATTATTTTACACAGTTAACCAATTGTAAAATAAATACTACTGGATGTGATTTTCTTTTTGAGATGTGGTCTACACTTTAATTAATATAATCTCTTGTTTTCCTCAACAGATTATACAAGCTTAATTTGGGAGATTAATTTGATACAGAATTTTAAATATCTCAATTAGTCTATGTGGTAACTTTATAGATTAATAATTTTCGAGAAAAATTAAGATCTCATCAATTTTCAAGTGAATTGTTGAGACTAAATGATCAATTTAAAACCAAGGTGGGTGTGCATGTCAGAGGAAAAGATGGAGAGAGAAAGAGATAAAAGGAGATCTAGAGAGGGGGAGAAAGCGACAGACAGAAAGAGGAAATAGAGAGGGAGAGAGATTAGCTTTATGATGGGATGGTGCATAGCACACAAGGGTGACATGAGATCCACACAATCTGGGTTATCTGCAGGTTAAAACTGAAGGGCAATGTGTATTAAAATGACATAAATACATCCCATGGATATAAATGACTAAATTTGTCATGTCTCATAACATGTTTTTCTAAATTCTTGCTTATGATTAATATAAAAGAATGATATACATATGTCAGCACACACCCACAAAGGATAGAAAGAAAAATTATTTATATTATATAGGTTTCTCTAGTTCTATTTTACATAAAAGAAAACTACTTGATACGAAAATTGTGAATAGAAATGCCTTCTATTCATATGATGAGGAAATATAGTGAATGTATGGGGGAGAAGCAAAAATATGTGAAGAAAAGAATAACTGAAACTAATAATTTGCTTCGGGTTTTTTTTTAATGATTCAAGAGAAGGATTAAAAGAGTGATGGAGATTTAAACAGATAGACACATGGATTAAGAGTCTAGGGGTTTAGAGTTCAAATATTTTCATTGGTATATTGAGCTATTTCTTTCCTTGCCTCAGTCAGCTAATCTGAAAATATGTACCATTCTCATTTAATAGTTGAGTGGCTGATGTTGAGATGATCAGCTGTAGATTATATGCTCCAACAATTCCAGATATCAATGATATCTGATGGAAATGGAGTCATATCATGGGTTTCTGATTTAATAATAAAGACAGCTTCATCGATCATCATATGAACTTCAAAAACAAGGGTTGTATTAAGATTAAACAGATTCTTAAAATTTGTATTTTCCCCATGTTAACACTCACTATACAATTCTACCAAATAATTGCCCATCCAGTGGCTTTGATTCTCTGGCATCTTTTGTACTATAGTCTTATGCACTTCAGCATAGATGTCATTTGCTTTTAATTTCAATCTAATTCATACCAACCCAAATCATTATAAGCCTATGAATCTTAGTTACTGTCCTAATATCTTGGGATCAGGTCTGATTTGAAGTCATCTACAGCTTACTTTTGTCCTTGATGACATTATTTCAACTAACAAGTTTTTCCAAATGAAGACTATTCAACTCGGACCTATTTCATATATCGAAAACTATGTTTGAAACAGAAACACTACTTCAGCTCAAAAATGTCCAAGCTATCTTTTAAACTCAAATTAAAATACAGGCCTTGCCTATGTTAGTGAAGTATTGCATTTCTGAAAATTTTGCTGTAACATGGAATTCCAGAAAGGGAAACACATTTCCCACTGACTTCCATTTAACATGAAAATCAATAACAAAATAGGTTTTTGCATTCATGGAATTCTATATTATTGCAAAATGTTCAGAAACGTAATATTTCCATAAAACAGGATATGCTTGTGTAGGATGAATTCGACTCCGGTCACTGCAAGCCTTGCCTTAACTGTACATTTAATTCCCTCTTCCATATTTAGCAATACTGTATAAAATGTACCTTGTATCCAAGGAGAGAAAGGGTTTCTTATTCACTAGAAAAGTTTTTTTCTATTTTTTTATTATCATTGTTTTGGAATTTTTCTGGGTCAGTGGACTGTAGCCATGCTGGAGCACCAGTTTTTAGTGTTTGATCAATCTTATTATTTTTAGCCTGGTATTCATCTCTGTTTGTCAAACTGCTAAGTTACAGGACATAAATGTAAGTAAACACACCTACATAAGACAGACAGAGACAGGGAGTCAAAGAGAGAGAGAGAGAGACAGACAGACATATAAAGAGATAGACAGACAGATAGACAGTTCTCTAGATTTTCTAATTTAGGCACACAGTCTATCATATTGCAGATGAAATATATTAATAGACTGTTCTATTATTTCTAGTCCTCTGAGTTTGCTTTTCACAGCAACTTTATTTACATTAATTAGTCTTATTCTGAAAGCTGAAATAAAATTACTTAGTCGCAGGCAGAGAGCACTCACATCTCACATAACCCTAATGTTCAGTGTTAACATGAAACCGGATAAATCTGTACATACAATTGATAGTAGATATTTCATTTTGGTATACAGTCATTATGCATAGCTAGCAGAGTACTTTGTAGTGAGATGGAGTGGGTTAAGGAAGTGACAAAAACATTAAAAGGAAATCTTCTTAGCATTGTCATTGGTATCCTATAATAAGTAACAAGTTAGCAGTCTTAATTAGATGACTGCATTTTAACAGAGGCATTGTCAAAAATCCCTGGGTTAATGATATTATTAGTGCTAGATAGAATCAATCAAATCTTATTACTATGCGCAACATTGATTAATTGTCTCGATTCCGTGTCAATACTGTTCCTGAATGAAATTCAGAATAGCTAACATTAATGGCAAAATAATGATAAATCTGTAGATCCATGTAGTTTGTAGGGTTGTAGATAGTATTGACACAGAAATATAACAAGTACAAAATCTTTTTTCCTCAGCAACAAAAATTAGCATATCATTTATAAATCAATCTGGTTTTCATCTTTTGTTTTTAAATAATAATCATTATTATTCCTTTATTTATATTTTTATTTTATGATGATTGTGATGAGAATGATGTTGATACTGATGATACTGCAATGATGTAAAAAAAAAATATCTAAGCTTTTAAATGATTGCATACAGGACTGCTTCTTAATCAAAGCACTTAATATGTACCACCATACGTATGTAATTCATTTTTCTAATGATATTTCAAATCCCTTTTGTCTAATTGAAAATTTAAAAATATTACTATAATTGTATCAAAGCTACAATTGTTTTGCTCCAAACAGCTTACTGCTGGATTCTAATGAATTAACTAAAAATATTGCATCGAGAACTACACATGATAAAATTATTCTTTCCATACTCGTTCTCCTCCTCCTCCTACCACTCTGTTGTTAAGTCATCTACAACCAGGAAAAACATACTTAATGAATGAGTTTCTGGCACATCACCAAAAATAGACACTGCAGAGTCAATCAATATATTTCCAGCAGTGTTGCATAGCAGAGTGTATACTGCAGTAGCCCAACTAAGGATTTGTAGCTATGCCAGTCACTATTTCAAAACCTCCACACCATTTGAATACACAAAACAATATTTAACACACATTTTTATTCATCAATAGGATCGTTTTAAAGGCAAAAAATTAAATTTTATAAATGGAGGGGTAAAGTTAATTTTAAATTAATAGAAGAAAATTATTTTCAATAGGTTCTGTGTAAATTTAGAAAGCGATTAAACATTTAATTTTTTCCCCTTCATTGTATTCTTTTTATATTCTATTTCAGTTAGATGATTCTACTGACTGGCTTTAACATTATTTTCAGAAATTCTGTGTATATGCCTGAGTTGCTAACACTATCAATATACAGTGTATAGAAAATCCTTCTGAAGAAAATAAAAATGTGAAATTTACTTTGATACCTAAAGCAGTGAATTTACTATCTGTAAATGGCTGCAAACAGTAAATGCTTGCACATATATAAATTTTTTTCCCTCTTCACTTGATTCTACTTTAGAAAATCCACACATATTAAGATTGCCATATTTAGCTTCAAGTTTGAAAAATAAAATAAAAACAATTTAAAATTCTACATTAAATCAGCTGGAAAATGACATTAAGTAAAAAATGAAACTAAGTAAAAATAAAATCAAATTATTAAAACTGTAAAACAAAAAGTAAAAAAGTATTAATGTTAAAAAAATAGGTTCCAAATTATAATTTAAATTTTCATTTGCTTTTGGTTATATGATGAGTATTAGGAAATAAAAGAAACTATTGAACAGGAAAGCTCAGAGACAAAATGGCCAAGTGAATAGGGTATCGAACAACTAATCAATATCTAAGTTTGAATCTTTTGTAGACAATTGTTTCTTGATAGGAATTTAATTTAATGTATTTCAAAGATGTGTTAACATATTTAATTGTAGAAAGGATTAAAAAGTTAAGATTTAATTACATGAAGATGAAAAGACACTATTAATCAATGAGGCTAACGTTATTCTAATTACACTGACAAGTATGGGAGACAACTCTGGACATGGTTAAGTCATACAAGATCTCCTCGGCATTAAAAAATAGTCAGGTCAGTGTTATCATATTTAATACAGTGAGCAGTAAAAATCTAATTGGAAATAGTTATTTGATGAGAAAATATATATTATTAGTCAAGGATTGATATTATTTAAATTTATTTTGGCAAATACTGGATATTTCAGTCACATAGAGCTGTCAGTGTCATACATACCTGCTACTAAACATTTTTGGAATGTCTTAGAACATTATTCCTGTGTATATACTGCCATAGAAAATAATGTCCATGATTCATCTATAAGATTACTATCAACAATTTTTGACTTCAGTCAGAAACACCAACATGTAGAGTTCTCTAGCAGATGGTTAGTACAAGGGAGATAATCATTTCTTCATAATATTTGGTGGGACTAGAAGTTTGAATTTGAAATTAAGGCAAAAAGAAGATGCATAGAATATATTTATTTAAGGTATTATTTTTATTATTGTTAGTGTTCAGGTCACTGCTTGAAATCAAACTCGGAATCTTGGGGTTTCCGAGTTCGATTCCAAGCAGTGACCTGAACACTAACAATAATAATAATAATAATAACATTGAAAAATATCTTAGGAATGAGAACCCAGGTTCGAAATTTCCCCAAGATACCTGAAGAAGGCTGGAGGGGTATATCAGCTGAAACGTTGTGTTAACAACAAACAAGATGAGGACAAATATCCATCGAATGTAAATAATGATAATGATGTTGACAAAGATGATGATGATGACAAAAAGAATTAACAAATCAGTGAGTTAAAATTTTGATCCTTACTTTGATCTATCATCAGTTCTGGTGTAAACTGCCTCATGCTTTGTTCATGAAATGTAAACATTTGATAGAATACTGTATAAGATGAGGCAGTGGGCAAAGGTTTTCCAAGAAAATTGATTGAAATTATAGAAGGCTCCACATCGTACATATATTATCATAAATTATTCTATTCAGAATATGTTAATATAAGCAAAGCTATCAAACAAAATTTAGCATAAGAACAACAAGTGGCAGTTCCAATTTAATTGAATCTAACCATTGGCCTAGTCTCCAAATCCTCTTCCAGTGAAATTATCATGTCAGGTTTCTTACCAAGTCTGTATCATTATTTAAAGTAGACAGATATCTAAAATGTATCTACATCAAAACAAAAGAGCACAAGACACTAACTACGGCAAAACCAATGACTAAGTTAAATAGTGTAAAAATGAAATACTCTATTTAACTTAGAAATTTAGCCTAAAAATATATTTCATAGTTACACATAACATGCTTACATATACACAACTTACAAACTTACTGAATTTAGATAATACTATCCTTTATTAATTTTAACTATAGCCTAACTATATTAGTTATAGCCAAACTTCTTATGTCTCTGTTCAATTAAATATTCAGTAAAGTATATCATCATCATTTTTTCTAGATCAGCAGATTTAGAAAATCATACTAGATTTAGTAAAAAACCTTTCATCTAAGATGTAGAGGTTTACTTTAAATCTTTTACTGATATTAAGGTTATGGATTTGAATCTTGTCATTTCAGTTAAGTTTTCTCTTTAACTGTGACATTATATTACTATCATATAGCTCAAAATAAGCATATGATAATAAAAATAACAACAACAACAACAACAATAAGAGCACTCAGAGAGCGCAAACCTTCACCAAGGCAACACCAATATTTTCTAATATAACTTAAATGAGGTCTTTGGCTGGGAACCCAAACCAAGTCATGAACTAAGCTGAAAAAGTAATTTAATGTAGCTAAAAAATATGATATAAATCACTAACTCTAACTTCTATATTTTTTTAATTAGAGAGGGGAAATGAAAAATATTTAACTATTATATTATCAATATTAGTCTAAGAAACTCCTTGTTAAATAATTTAACAAATCTAAAAGATAATCCAGAGTATACAATGGGAAAACATAACTTTCTAGGCAATGCATAAAAATCAGTGAATAAAACCACACTACATTAAAATAAAATTCTTTACTTCAAAATCATGGTTCTGTAAATTATTAGATTTCTTAATTGTTCATTGAAGGAATAAAAGACAAATCTTTAACTTTTCTATTGCAGGAAGGATAGTGAAGTAACAAGAATTAAATAAATTAGTGAAAATTATGAATAAACTCATAACAGCATTAACTTACATATGAGAGGAATAGACAAACAGTAGATCTTTCAAAGAAAGAAAACAAAATCAATGCTTTCTCTCAATGTTAGAAATGAAACTGTGCTGCATTTATCATTATACATTGTGGATATAGAAAAGAGAAAAAGAGATTGAGAGAATGTACATGTGTATACATGTGCCTTTGTACTTATAAAAAACACACTTACACAAATCAAAAGATTTTGTATTCATGCAGTTTCTAAATATAGAAATAACATACAAATGCATCTGGATATGCTAATCATTTCTACTGTATCTGCTATTGTTACTTAACAACTGGACTCTTTCCTTTTTCCCCCACTTTCTTCTTATATTGAGATGTGTTTAGCAACAAACTACAAGAGCTAAGCAACAGAGTTGGGACAGTTTGAAAATATACATTATTGATCCAGCTCTCGAGTAATAGTTTCCAATTAACAGGTAAAAATAGATCAGTGGTTCTGCTGTTTGAAGTTTATTCTTTTGATAAGATTGTTTGAGAGATTTCAACGAAATAATATCTGAGTCGAAGCTAAGAACGTTTACAAAACAATATCTAAAACATTCTCTATGCAGTTAAAATCTATTAGAGAAAACTTTTGCAATGTTAAGGTCTGAAATAGAAATACCAGACAAGTAATTAGGAAATTTTCTGAGGGACCAATACATATAACTTCTTGATTTCAATTTTAGATTTATAAGTGCTCTATGTGAGTGTTTTAGAGAGGTGATTTTGATTTGTGGTTTAGCTTTCAATAGATATTATCATCATTATCAACATCATTTTAATGTCTACTTTCCAATGCTTCATTTGGTCAGATGAGATTCACTGGGGAAGGCTTTTCTATGGCTAGGTGCCAACCTTCATCTGTTTCCAATCAAGGTAATATTTTTACATGGCCTACAGGTTTTCATAGAAGACAGGAAACGAAGGACACTAATTGTATGACAGTGATACTCATATATATATATATACAGGGTGTGTAAGGTATTTGAGGACATACCATTTTTGGGTCATTGCTGCATTTTTTGCTAACTCTGTATAATCTTTGTTTCAGAAAATAATAAAGGCAGACCCTCAGCTTACTCAAGAAATAAAGAGGCATGCTGTTATTGTGGTTATAAAGGATGAGCATAGCGATTTAGAAATATCTCAATTTTTAAAAGTTGCCAGATCTTTTGCCTGCAAAATTTGTAAGGAAACATATCACCAGTTTCAAAGCTTAAAAAGCATTCTAAACACTCTGAAACCATCAGACCACCTGAATTTATCCAGGAAGTCCATCAGACCATTGATTACAATCTCAGAAAGTCCATGAGGTCAATTACAAAAGATCTCCATGTGTCAGAAGGAACAGTCAGATGAAGAAAGGTTAATTTGCCAGAAAAAGCAAAAGAAAATCACTACATCAGATCTAAAAGGCTCTTAAACAGACTGAAAAATCCAGCAGAAGAAGATTTGATTTGGTTTTTCTCAAATGAGAAAAACTTCAACAAAGATCAAAAAGTTAACAGAAGATATGACAGGTGTTTATGTGCAGACCCTTCTAAAGTTCCAAGTGTTATGCATACAAAATTTCCTGCAACTGTCATGGTTTTAGGGGTTGTCAGCAATGAAGGACATGTGATGCCTCCTTACTTCTTTCCACAAGGCCTTAGAATTAACTCTGCGGCCTACATTGTGGTCCTGGAAATAATTGTTCCGGGCTTTCCTTTAACATTAGGCAATGTAGAATAAAAACAGATATTGTTTTTACCTGAATACGAAAAAGGCATTGCAAGTGACACACCTTCTGCCTCAATAAACTAGTATTTTCAGTATACGAGTATATTTATAATATACTTATCACGGCATTGTCATAGAAATAGATTTCAATTCTTTCAAGAATAAAAAAAAAGGGAAAATTCAGTTCAGCTCCTTTCTAGAAAGGACTGAGTTAACCTTCTGAATTGAGATTTTAGAAAGAGATTTAGTTTATTTTAAGGAATGATTAAAAGGAATTAAAATTTCTCCATTTGAATGGAGTAAAATTGAATATGGAGTCATCAGCAAAAGATGATGCAGTCAGTGTTTTGTAAGGAACAGAGAAAGAGGAGGGAGGTCTCTGAACAAAGAGCAAAAACAGAGGTTGTGTGCAAAGGATGATACTTGAATTATGGTGACATTTACAAGTTGGTATTTGGAAACAGTTCCATCAACAAATATTGAAATAAACCAATAAATGACAGATGCTGTTGGCACAATCAAGAAAACCTATTTGAAGAACTAGTAAATAACTGTATGAAATAAACATGTGCATGCGTGAATACAAAGACACATACACACACTCTTTCTCTCTCTCTCTCTCTCTCTCTCTCTCTCTCTCTCACAAACACACACACACACACACAGAATAATAAAATGAATCTTGTTTGATTAAATCTATAAGTTTTTGATGGTTTTTGTCATTCCAGGAAGATAGAGAACTAGTTTTATACAAGTAGGCCTTCAATGTCTCCAACTGAAATACCAAGTCCTTTGAAGTTCATTCTTCTACCATTATGGAAACTTAGTAAACAAAAAATACAAGAAAATGTGAATAAGTATATTCCTTTATGACAACAAAAATTCTTCAGTACTTCACACACACACACACACACACACACACCATTAGCTACTAATAATGCTCTTTCTTTGTATCAGTGAGTCAGAAGAAGAGATGTTGTGTGTAGAACTATTGCAAGCTTTGTAATAGATTTATCTGCCAAACAAGTTTCAAGTTAACATCTATGATTTTAATACTGGAATTTTATTTTCCTTGTCCTGGTTCTTACACAAAGGCAGGATTACAATGTAAAAGTTATCTAAAAAGTAAGATTCAATCAAATTTGCAACACTAAATTTAAATGCTATAACTGTACAACAGAATATATGTCCAGATTTTTAACCAAAAAGTGGTTAGTAAGAATCTGCAAGGGGAACCGTTTGAGTAGCTCCTGCAGTTTCTGCATGAGACTAAGCATCTCTAATATTTATTTCATCTGTATAGACAAAGGTAGACACCTTGTTTTAATATATAGTATCTTTCTGGAAAGGAAAAGAGTGACCAGCTAGATTAATTTTAATGCTGTGTTGGGATTTCATCAGTGACTAAGTCTCCTCTATAACTGTCCATGGAGACACAATTATTTTGGATTTAAGTAAAGTGGATAGACCAATTTGCTTATTAAACACATTTTTGGTAGCTAGTTTGATTAGTAAATTACTGGTGCATTAAAAGTATTTTGTTTCAATGCTGGACAATAATACACAATAAGTCAATAGATTTTTAATCAACTTTGTATGTGCAGACAGAGGCAAACACTATGTCATTATATACTATATAACATCTACTGAATTTAAAAGCCAGTAGTTTAGTGATAGTTTAAGCAACATGCTTAACTTCATAAATGATAATTTTGAGTGTGACTCCTATTGAACTTGATTTCAGAATGTGCACTTCTAGGATTAATAAAATAAGTGTCAATATCTTGCTGAGATAGGAGGTCAAATACTGGACCATATCAAATAGATTAAGTCTGTTGGCTAATTCTATTATGTAGATCAATATAATAAGAGTTGTATAAAGTTATACAACATCTACAGCAACTTCATAATGAATATGATGTAAATCAGCAAGAATTAGATGGTAAAAGTTAAGGTTATTGCAGTACAAGAGCAAAATGATAAATATTTCCTACTAAAACCTCTATAGTTTGGGCCCATGATATCAACATCATCTTCTCTAAATTTAACTCTTAACCTGTTCTCTAGCCATCTGGTAGGTTTGGTAGGTATCTGTCAATCTCAGAAGGCCATGGATCTGTGCCCAAAGAAATCGTGTCAGCTGCTGATGGTGGTGCAGCGTTTGTTGTGGCTGTACAGGCCACACGGGAGTGGCAATCACACATACAGTATTTGAAGGAGCTCTCTGCCGGTACAACTGATTTTTCCTTCCATAGAGTGTACTTTTCTTTGATAGTGAGTTCTTGTTTTCCTTCTGCTTGCTTCATTCCCTTTCACAGTATTTGCCTCCAGTGTGGGTGATCACTTGCAACCTCTTCTCATCTCAGGACGTCCAGATCAAGCAACTTCGTATCTCTCTTACAGACATCTTTGAAACAAAGAGTTGTAACCAGTAGTCATTAATAATAGTCACACTATTCTGCATTGTGCAATATCCATGCTTCTTTGAACATTAACACCTTTAAAATAGATCTAACTTCCCTTGTTCCACAACCACAGGCTTTAGCGAAGATGTTTGATTACTTTACATATTCTTTGAATTTAAAATGATGTAGTTTTAAAAAGGAAAATTTTATTTAATCAAACTGTAAAGGTATGAATAGATTTAATAATTCATTAATTAAAGTAGTTGTTTACTGTTCATAACAGAATTCAGAACATTGTAATTCTTAAATGTTTCATCTGCAGATGATCTAGTTTCATAAATTATGAGATTTAAGAATATTACAAAACTGAATGAGCCCTTAATGATAAATAAATAAATCAGGCAACCTTTGACTTTTACTACCCAAATTATTGGGATATTCTTATCCCAATACTTGCATGCTCTTAAGGTGCAAGCTAGCAGAATTGTTAGCATGCTGGGAAAAATGGCATTTTGTCTATCTTCACATTCTGAGTTCAAATTCTGGTGAGGTTGACTTTGGCTTTCATCCTTTGAGACTCAATAAAATAAGTACCACTCAAGCACTGGGGTTGATGTAATCGACTTACCCCCTACCCTGAACTTGCTGGTCTTTACCAAAATTGAAACCAATATTTGCATGCTGTTATTTATAGCATTATCTACTTCAAGTTCCACCATTAAAAACACTTTATTTAATGTTTCTTGAAGTTTCTAAATTCTTATGATGTAAACACAGTCTCAAATATTATTAGTTATAATAACCATTGACCAATAGCCATAAAAGTAGGGTGTCTCATTAAAAGCAGAAAGAACTAGTGGAAATTCTATGTGATACCGATTGTAAGATCAGGGAGTGTACACAATTGAGTGTAGATAGAGATATATCTTGATGACTATGGTTACAGTGAAACAAAACATGATCTTTCACATTATATGCTGACCTAAATACAAGCACAACTATTGTGGTCTACCTTTTAGGACTGTGTTGGCTTGTATCTCAAGTGTAACTTGTATAGGGGGAAAATCAAAATAATTTCATACTAATTACATAATTACCATTAAAAAAAAGTAGTCATAAATTAGAGCATTAATTACCAGGGTGGTGTTCAGACATTTTATGAAATAAATCGGGCACACAGAACAAACAACTATACAACATCAAAATAGGCATAAATAAATTTTGTACATTTTAATAAAATGGTATTAAAAAATGCATAAAATGTGAAACAGAAAAATATATAGGTACACCTAGTCTTTCTCTAATTTACAATAACTCTGTAGCTATTATCATAAATGCAAATCAAATAGATTTTACTTCTAATATTCAGTCAAATACATAATCATTGTCAAATTTCTAAATGTCTTCTATTTCTTTTATTATATATGAGGTAATTATTCTTGGAAGTTATCAATGTAACCTATTTAGTTCTAAGATACATCTCATGAATGTTCTGGAATGCATCATCAGCAATGTTTCTGGGGTCTCAGGAGGCCTTCAGCATCAGACAGCTGTGCCAAAACCCAAAACTGATGCAATCCTATGACTTGCTGGATCCTGTTAACCCTTCCAACCCATGCCAGCATGAAAAATGATGTTGCTGATGATGATATCTAACAATTTTCTTAGAACAGAATACAGACAAAAGACATCTCCTATGCTTGTATAATCTTTATAACAGAAGCAACCTCATGTATTTAAGTAATTACTGACTAATTTATACCTACAAAGATATTAGCAGTTTTTTTCCTTCATTTGTCTGGAGCAAAGGCTAGTGCCCATGGCCTTCACAGGTCCTCCTAGATTTATGTGATTGATGCTGTTAAGAGTTAATGTCTCTACTGCAAACAAACACCTACAGGAAAAGATGAAAGTAGGAAGGGAGTTCCAGAGGACCAACATTCTGGGATGAAAGGATTGGGCATAGGATTCCTAGGTGGGGTTGGTTAGAACAAAGGTGATGAGAGATGAATGGGTTGGGCATGGCTGACTAGAGGTGGCATAAGCTTAACCAGCTCCAAGTGGCAGAGACTATTATAGTAAAGGTACTAAATACATGTATGTTATAATCTTAGGTACTATTTATGATAGTACTTAAAGTAGTAGCATGCAGTTCAAGAAATGTTCTTTGGAAACTTTTATACAATGGTGATTGAATTCTCAAAGCAGTCTGTTGTAAAAAATATTCCATGCCTAGAGGCCTAAAAGTCTATATTATAAAACCAAACAGTTAATTAATGAAAGCAATCTCAGTACCTTAAGTGGTGACTTTGTTTGATATATAAGAAGGGTGTAGGTAGTAACTCAATGTTGCATACTTAGTGCAAAGAACAGAAACACAAAATTTGTGGCTGGATCTCAAGTAGACTGACAGAAAACCTGGACTTCATATGTAACAGGTGCAAATGAATAGGTATCAGTAGGAACACACACAAAATGAAATCCATGAACTGTTCAGGTGGCTTACTAGATATAGCTAATAGATTCTTTTACCTAATATAATTAGGTTTGAAAGATATCTGTAGAGAAAGCTGTGATAAAATTAGATGGCTATAGAGAAAGCATAATTCAGAGTAAGAAGTTGATAGATATTCAGAAAGCTGTTACCTCAGATAGTAACAAAGAGTTTCTTTCGTCAAGAAAAAGGAAGATTTTATGAAGCATGTGAAAGAAGTGTGATGCTTGCATTTTAGTGACATATAAGTACTAAATATCAAAGATCTACAGAGGTTGAGGAGAAATGAAGCAAGCATAATCTGATTGATGTGTAATGTTAACCTGCATGAAAAGTAGAGCAGAATTGAGCTGAGATAGTAGCTAAGTCATTAAAAGAATTAGCAAATAAGCAACAACTGTACTAATATGAACATATGATGCAAACAAGAGTTGAATGTTGAGTGAAACTATCCATGCTGTTAGTGGAAGGTATCCATGTAAGAGGAAGACTAACAAAAATGTAGTGAAGAAGCAATGAGGTCAGATCTTAAGACACTTGGCTTCACCGATGAAATAATGAAAGATAAAACTAAGTGGTGATGTACTTTATAGCAGATCCATCATAGCCATGACATCCAGAATAGAAAATGATGTAGCACCAGGATTATACAAACATCTAATTTTAAGTATATAATGTTATGTTAGATGGAGATTTTTAATTCTCAAATATATTCAGACAACTATTTAAAATAGATTGTTTTGACTTTTGAAGGATTGTAAGGATAAAATAAAATATAAGGAGAAAAATTTATATCTAGTACTCTATAAAACACAACCAAATTTATCTATAGATATTCACTATATTAAAGATTAAATGTGACTTGTTCGATATATCTTTTATTTGTTTTACTTGCTTCAATCATTAGACTTTAGCCATGTAAGGGCACCACCTTGAAGAATTTTTAGTCAAATGTATCAACCCCAGTACTTATTTTAAAAAAAATCCTGGTACTTATTCTATTAGTCTCTTTTGCCAAACCACTAAGTTACAGGGACTTGCCTTTCTTTAAAATTAAGAAAAAGCATGAATTGTTGATAATGATCCTTTTGATTTTCCTTTTTCAGAGTGATCCCTCTTTCTTCAGGTTAAGACATACCATTGCATATTTCGGGGATTCTATATAAATGAACAGGTTAAAAAATGGGTTATGGCAGAATTAATTCTTGGCTACATTGTTACTATGTGATAACTGGCTTATCACGCACTATTTTTACGTCTGTTGGTTGTCAAATAAGTTTTAAATATTTAATTCTGTGTATTTTTCAACTGATTGCTGAAGTGGATCCAAAAATGAATATTAGCACTCTAACAGACATGGATGACCCTTTCTCAAGATATGGGCTGCATGAGGCATGGCTCATCATCAAATGAGCCTTTACTACTAAATACATTCAAGGTAATTTTTCATTATGTATGCCATTCAGCAAGTCTCATGAGCTGCATGCAACCCACAGGTTGCATGCGACTAGCAAGCTGCTTGTGACTCACAGGCTGCATGTGAACCACAGGCTGCATGTGAACCACAGGGTACATGTAACCCACAAGCTGCATGTGACCCACAGGCTGCAGTTTGCCTATAACTGACCTATGGCAAAAAGGTCTTGACTTAAACCAGCTTATAGAGACCCAGTTTGAGTTTTGAGGTCAGTTTCTAGTTTACTGTTTCAAGTTTTACATAAGTTGGACAACGTGTCAATTTAAAAATAGCTTCAGTTTTATAACTTTGATTATATATAACATTCATAAGTGAATGAGTTTTGAAATAAATATTAAGTCCCAGAATCAAATTAGGGTCACTGCAGTGATTTAATCCTTTATAAACTAAATAAGTATATACAGCCCTGAAAATTATTCTACCTATCTTTTTACCAAACCACCAAGTTAAAAATAGACATCAACAAAACCACCACCAGTTATCAAATGGTGGTGGAGTTCAAGTGCAATGATACATACATATGACAGGCTTCTTACAGTTTCTTGTCTACCTAATCCGCTCACAAGGCCTTGGTTAACCCAGCTGCATAGCAGATGGTACCATGCAGTAGGACTCAACCAAAAATCATGTGGTTGAGAAGTAAACTTCTCATCACATGAAAAAATATAGCTTGCCATTCTTGAGTTATAAAATATGAACTTGAATTCTGAGAAAATAATTTTAAAACAAATGTAAATAACTCTAAATTCTTGTAAAAACATTTTGTACTCAATCTCAATCAAACAAATTAAATCTCCTTCCTATAGAAAACAGTTGAGGCAAAATTTTCCTTGAAATTATTTACACAGATATAAGCATGGCTGTGTGGAAAGAGGTCTTTCTAACCACCACATGGAACCTTAGGTTAGTGTCTTCTACTATAGACTCAGACAAACCAGAGCCTTGTGAGTGGATTTGATAGATGCCCTTCCTAACACCCACACAAACACACACCCACACACATGCATATTTATGTTTGTGTGCATGTGTGTATCTAAGTATACGTGTGGCTTTATGTTTGTCTCCCACTACCACTTGACAACTGGTACAGGTTTGGTTGCAGTCCTGTAACTTAGCAATTTGGCAAAAGTAACAGACAGGACTTAAAAATGAATACTGTGGTTTATTTATTCAAGTAAACTCTCCAAGGCAACCATTCCTTCATGGCCATAGTCCAATGACTAGAACAAGTGGAAGATAAAAGAAAAGATAAAGGATTGAAAATTATCAGATATGCTTCTGCTAAAATATTTACAAATTATAACCATTCAAGGTTTCAAAATTTCTTGGATGTAGTTGGGGATATAATGAGATATAATGAAAAGGGACAATGAAGAAATAATTTCATTTTTGAAATAATTATATAACAATTTAAACTTTTATTTATTTATTTATTCTTCTTCACCAAACATTGCTGTATCAGTCAAAGAATGACGTTCAAAAGTTTCCACAAAAGAATAATTTAAAGCCACACAACTAGTACCTGCTACAATGCTGGACATGTCAATGTTGGAAACTAATGTGATGAAATTGAAAATTAAAGTACTAGTCCATGATTTTTAGATGATAAGACAAGTTTATAT
>NC_068988.1:13188165-13189027 GCF_001194135.2 Octopus bimaculoides | reverse complement strand
ATATATATGTATATCTATCTATATATCTATATATATCTATCTATATCTATATCTATATATCTATATCTATATATATCTATCTATATCTATATCTATATATCTATCTATATCTATATCTATATATCTATCTATATATATATATATATATATATATATATTTATATATAAATATTTATTGATATGTCTATACACACACATATACACATACACATATACATAGAAATATACATACATATAAACATATGATATATACACATACATGCATATATACACACACACATGTTATATATGTGTATGTATGTATGTAATTGTTCCAGAGTAAAAGAAAACAATGTTTGAAATCAATCAATTGTACAGAATAACAACTATACACACATATTCAGCTGTACATGTCGAACAGAGGATAAGAAGCATCAGAGAAAATTTCTTACCATTATTTAAGGTAAAGATTCATCCACTATGAAAGCTGGCACATACAAACATCTAATGAAATAAAAACGTCACCAAGAGAAGCCAATGCTAGCATCAAACCAACCAGCTGCTGCACCAACCAATCAATCAATCACTCATTCACTATATAGAGAAGAGGAGGATCAAGAGAAAGGAAGTAACGTTTCTTATAGTAGTACTAGAAAAAGAAGCAACCAAATTGAACATGAAAAGAAAGAAAGAGAGAAGAGAGATTAGAGAAAGAAATACAGAAAAAGCGAGACTCCTTAATGTAAAGATATATCAACCACTTGCCTCTTAAGAGAAAAAACAGGAGACATGAAATCAAAATAAAAATAAGAGTGATAAATGAAAAAAAAAGGTGGTGGTGGTGTGGAGTATGTATTCAAAAGTATTTAAATAGCATTTGAAA
>NC_068988.1:13185683-13187962 GCF_001194135.2 Octopus bimaculoides | reverse complement strand
ATATATATATATATATATACAATAATCATTATATACCATACATATGGGTGTGGTATATCAATGAATTTGAAAAATGTGTGAATATTTGCAAACGGTTTTTAAAAATTTTTATTTTTTGTTTTTTTACATCAGATAAAATGCACTTTTCTGGAAATATCCAATATAATGAACGAGAGAAGAAACAGACAAACGATAATGAACTATAATTAAATTTGGGCAATTACCTTGTATATACTAATCAATTTATGAATTATATGCTTTAAATGATATATGTTTATATTATTACAGATCAGGGTATTTATAATGTAATACTGTATTCTGCATAGTATGAGAGAGAGAGAGAGAGAGGGGAGGAGAGAGCAAGAGAGGGGGAAGAGAAAGAATGTATTATCTGTGTGAAAGCAAACACCTTTACAATGATGTGTTTCTGTTTGTATTTCGTGTCTGATCTTACTGAACATGTGATTAAAGTGCACATAGAAGGAAAACTGTTCTGCTTTATGATCACTCCCTCTCTCTCTCTCTCTCACACACTCACACACACACACACACACACACAACATGCATTCTTTTCAAACAGCTACAAATTAAAATTTCTGGAAAGAATGGCTCCGAAAGGCTCACTTGCCTTTGACATACTAAATGAAGACGAAGTTTGTGTTTTTTTGGTGCCAAAAAAAACAAAAAAACTACTAGATAATTTCATTTTAAAGGTATTATTAAAATAACGACAGAGCAGTAGAATGTGCCAAAATTAGTTTTTAAATTTTACAATAGAAAAAAAAATTAGTAAAACCATCTAAACTAGTTTGAGAAATAATCACCTTCATCTTCCATTTTAACACTATTCTTGCTCCCTCATGCTTGCATAATTTAATGCTGCTTAGCAACCACTGTTTCCATATCAACGGTTGTACAGGTTTGTGCCAACCCTCCAGGATTGATAAAATAAGTACCAATTTTCTACTAGAGTAAATTCAATTTTCTATAGTCCTCTCCTACTAAAATTGACCTTGTATCTTTGTAAGATTATGTGTATATATTGAAACACATACATAGAGGTGAAATACATTATATATATATATATATATATATATATATATACTATCTGAATAGTATATGCTTATAGATGCAAGCATGGTGGTGTGGAAAGAAGCTTGCTTCTCAACTATGTGGTTCTGGGTTCGGTCCCACTCCATGGCAGCTAAGGCAAGTGTTATTTGCTATAGCTTCAGGCAGACCAAAGCCTTATGAGTAGATTTGGTAGATGAAACTGAAAAAAGCTCGTTGTGTATATATGTGTGTATATGTATGTATATATATATATATGTATATATATATTTACATATATATACACACACACACATACACACTCATATATATATACATACACACACATACATATATATGCATACATACACATACATACTATATATACATACACACACACATATATACATATACATATGTGTGTATATATATATATATATATATATATAAACATACACACACATATAGGCGCAGGAGTGGCTGTGTGTAAGTAGCTTGCTTACCAACCACATGGTTCCGGGTTCAGTCCCACTGCGTGGCATCTTGAGAAAGTGTCATCTACTATAGCTTCAGGTCGACCAAAGCCTTGTGAGTAGATTTGGTAGATGGAAACTGAAAGAAGTCCGTTGTATATATATATATATATATGTGTGTGTGTGTGTATTTGTCCACCCCTTTAAACATCGCTTGACAACCAGTGCTGGTGTGTTTACATCCTTGTAACTTAGTGGTTCGGCAAAAAGGACCGATAGAATAAGTACTAGACTTAGAAAGAACAAATCCTGAGGTCGATTTGCTCAACTAAAGGCAGTGCTCCAGCATGGCCGCAGTCAAATGATTGAAACAAGTAAAAGAATGAAAGAATAAATCCAAAGGATAGAACAAGAATGCAACAGGCAACAATAAAACATCCGGATAAATAGATGAAAAAAAAAGAGACAAGAACAAACAAGGAAGGGGTCATTTGCAGCAATCTCTCCAGAAAATCCCAGCAGTTTCAGCTAATTGCTCTTGAGACTGTTCAAATCTGGCTGGGCCCAAAACATCTAAGCTAAGAGAAAGCAGGTGGGTGTGTACAACAACAAAGAAAATGTTACACAATTAAAAATATAAATAACAAGAAAATAACAACAGGTGTCTTTCGACTAACAAGGACAAGTTAAGCTGAACTGGTAAGTGTACAGACATACATATATATATATATATATATATATATATATATATATATA
>NC_068988.1:13180408-13185067 GCF_001194135.2 Octopus bimaculoides | reverse complement strand
CATTGAACTTTAAAAGCTCAAAGACAATATAATGTATTGGTATATTAATTTTTTTATATATTATTTTTTTTTATATATTATTTTCTTCCTTTTGTACTTCTTTGTAAAAAAACATTTTCATTCTCCCTCTTCTTGAAAATTTGCTATGCAATGAAAGCCGGTTAGAAATCTTTATTAAAATATGCTTCCAGTTTAGCATTCTGCCTTATTATTATTTTTCATTTTCCTATTATTTCTCCATGTGCGGTTAACACAACCCCACTATTTACTGACTTATATATATATATATATATATATATGTGTGTGTGTGTGTACATATAGACGCAGGTATGGTGGTGTGGAAAGAAGCCTGCTTTCCAACCACATGGTTCTGGGTTTGGTCCTACTGCATGACAGCTTGGGCAAGTGCCTCAGGCAGACCAAAGCCTTGTGAGTGGGTTTAGTAGATGGAAATTGAAAAAAGAGCTTGTTGTGTATACATACACACACATATATACACACACATATATATATACATACATATATTTATACATATATATACAGACATCTACATATATATGTAGACATACATATATAGAGATACATATATATATATATATATATATATATATATATATATATATATATATATATATATATATACACATACATATATATATATATATACACACACACACACACACACATATATATATATATATTTCGTCTGTCTTTACATTCTGAGATCAAATACCACTGAGGTCAATAAAATAAGTACCAGTGAAATACTGGGGGTGATGTAAGTGACTAGCCCCTTCCCCACAAACTTTAAGCTTTATGCTTTTAGAGTAGAAAGAATTATTATTATTATTATTATTATTATTATTATTATGATAGCAGAAGTGGTCTATGATGAAGAGAGGTAAAAGCATTAAATAAATAAAAATGCAATATTTACTTTTTAATTTCAGTTATAGACTTATATTGGGAATAGACAAGTAGAACAAAACAGAGATAATTTTAAATCCACCATTTCTGGAATGAGACATGACCATTATAGCAAATGGAGAAATGAGAAGAAAAAAGAAAATGTAATAAGTCTAGAGATGCATTAAATTCAAGTTATTTCAGGAAAGATATTTCCACTGTTCCTATCGTTTACACAAGAAATGAAGAGGAACCAAGGCGTCTAAGTGATCACTCACCCTGCAAGAAATAGCAGCGAAATCTTCCTCAAATAACATTCTACTGTCTTCTCTTGGATAATGTAGTCTTAGAAAATAAGACTAAAATAAGACTAAATTGTCATGGCTGGAATGCTTTTGATCATAGGGAAGTTTGAACAAGATAGGTCTAGTGCTGAACAACTACTCAAGGAATATATATCCTGATTACAGGAGGTGATGCTTCAGCATGGCATTAACCATAATGGCTAAAACGAACTAAAGATTAGACAGTGGATTAACAGAATCAGTCTTCTAATATATCGATTCACAATTGGAGTGACTGTTTTGTTATTGATTCTTTCAAAAACTATTCCATAAACTTCTGCCTTGCCCAAAGTTCAGTCATATCCCTCATTGTTCCTCATTCATTGTGTAGACTGGTTTCAAATTTTGACACAAGTCCAGCAATTTTGGGGAGGGGCTAAGTCGATTAGATCAACCCCAGTGCACAACTGGTACTTATTTTATCGACCACAAAAAGATACAAGGCCAAGTCGACCCCAGCGGCATTTGAACTCAGAACATGAAGATGAACGAAATGTTGCTCGGCACTTTGCCCATCCTGCTAATGATTCTGCCAGCTCATTCATTGCATATATTAACAGATGTTAACAATAAAATTTGCAGACACTGGGCCATGTGACATCACTTCCATTTAAAATTACTTGCCTCACAAGTTTTTACTGCATTGCTTTCCCTAAGTTCTTTATGCTAATGTCAGACACACAATGAAATTCCCCCTTTACCCTACAAATTTCTCCATCAAACACTAAGCTCCAATTTTTCTTCCACACCAACTTAGTAATAATAACGAAAAAAAATTTGAAGCAACAGTTACTTTGATGTGTTTTGCTAGAGAGTCAAATACCAAGAGAAGTACATTGCTTCCCTACTCCATCCTATGTTTAAAAAGGTTATATAACAAACATTGAAAGATCCATATCCGTTCACAAAATATTACTGAAGGTCTTTTATTTGAAGTCAAGCTTTGACCAACACTAATAAATGGATAGTAGTGTAATAGTAGTAGGATTAGAATTGGAAGAAAATGTCAAGAATTATGTGAGGATCTTGCTTGTACATAAGCACCAGACAAATATAGTTATCTAACAGAAAGTGATGACATACACATACAAAAAAAAAAAAAAAAAAAAAAAAAGAGAGAACCAAGAAATGGAGAAAATACTAAATATTAGACCATGTCACATGATATTTAGTCGTTAGAATCTAAAGCAAATAAATTTTGTATTACAAAAGAATATTTCATTTAAGATTCTTTTTACTTTTATTAAAAAATAGAAGTTAAACAACATATAAACAATATCAAGTCAAAGAACTGCAATCCTTTCCATTAAAAACACATTAAGACAGAACTGTGCACGTGCGTGTGCGCACACACACACACAAATAAATTTCGACAAAGATTTAGAAATTTATACACTCACACACAAATATAAAATATACACACACAATATACATAATTTTATACACACAAATATGTAAAAACATGAACACACAATATACATATTTTTGTATAAAACACACACTCACACACTATATATATATATATATATATATATATATACATACATACATACATACATACATACATACATACAGTAATCCCTCACCATATCGCAGTTTATTATTTAAGCTTACCTCAATTTCTCCATGGTGTTGTTTTGCATTTATAATAAAATAAATATATACAAATTATAAAAATAATAATGAAAAATATACAGGGCAGTACTGTTTCTACTCTGTGATTTTCACCTATCGCAGGTATTTTGAAATGTAACACTTGCGATAGTCAAGGGATTACTGTACATATATATTATATATATTATATATATATATATATATATACATACATACACACACTCTTTCTCTCAGTATATA
The DNA here is from genome assembly GCF_001194135.2 of Octopus bimaculoides. NCBI lineage: Eukaryota > Metazoa > Mollusca > Cephalopoda > Octopoda > Octopodidae > Octopus > Octopus bimaculoides. The sequence continues at coordinate 13,181,963 of NC_068988.1, read as the reverse complement.
TGTAGACACACACACACACACAAAACATGTGACGTATTTATGTACAGACACAAACCGAGTCCTTTTTTCTTTTAGTGTGACGTTCAACCAAACTAGTAGACTTCAATAGTGGGTGTATAGTTGGGCTGTAATGCTTCAAAGCTCATTAATATAAATTTTATCACTACACTAAATACCAGGCAACTAGGAAATGTCCAACTTGATAGCATATTTCTGAGTTAGACTACACCCAAATCCACTACTATATTACTTCTACCAGAATCTTTTTTTATATTTATTTATCTGAGTATTTCAAAGGTGAAGTACTTCATTCATAATATCACTGCACCCACCTTCAAATATCTATTCATTCACACCTACACACATCTCTTGATATACAAACTCACCAACATTATTCACATAGTTTGTTTATTGACTTAAGAATATGATCTGTAAAGAAGATAACCCAAAGATGCATAATATAAAAAGAAACCGTGTATATTTCATAGCTTTTGCTTTGTATAACTTTTTATTACTTAATTTACTAGCTAGTATGGGTTACTATCACAGAGGAAAGTCAAAGAGATATAAAAAATAAAGTTATTTCTTATGTATGTGTTTCATTTACCTGTTATATTCACTCTGGGCATATTACATGTAATAGTTCATCTTTTTGTTTTTATCTTTATTTTTTTAATTGTTTCAGCAGCCATGTTGGGGTACCACCTTGAAGAAATTTTAGTCAAATGTATCAACCCCGGTATTTATTCTTTAAAAGCCTGGTACTTATTCTATCAGTCTCTTTTGCCAAACTGCAAAGTTATGGGGATGTAAACACACCAGCACCAGTTGTCAAGCAGTGGGACACACACACACACACACAAATAAACATATACATGACCAGCTTAAGTAAAAAAAAATATAAGATTTGCTCAAGAAATATATTAAGAAAAGGTAAATATGTTTTAACATGAGTGATTGTTTCCTTATCTTATGATTCCATACAAATATCATATATAGGATATTCCTTTATGAAAGCAATTATATTCAAAAGAGTTTTGAAAACCCTTAGTGGTGATTAAATCATTAAGCAAATACCTAAAGTGAGAGCCAAAAGATAGAGTGCCAACTTATTGTGTTGAAGTTGATAATTTGTATCACAACACCACTCTAGAAAGAGCACTTATTTATCTCTGATGAGTTCAGGCTACTTGATTGGAAATAAATTACTTTCAGAAATGAAAGCACAATTTATATATATATATATATATATATATATATATAAGCCTTTAACCAATTAACCAACTTATGAAAGTGGGTTCAAATTGTTCCACAAATAACTGAAAACAGATAAGACACCAGTAGCAATATTATTCAAATTCACTAGAATGTATTTGAATTACATGACCCCCAGTTGTCTGTAAAAAAAGTACTAGTGATACATTCACTATAAAATAGTCCAATTCATTATATCTATTCCTTTTCTTCAAAATGGCCTTGCGTCCAAAATAAGAAATCAACATTATCCAATAATCAGTAAAATTCAGTACCAAACAATTCTTCTTCAGATTATAAG
>NC_068988.1:13173101-13180398 GCF_001194135.2 Octopus bimaculoides | reverse complement strand
TTTGGTTCTCTACCCATTATTATTTCATAGTTTCAAATGAAATAAAAAACTATGCTACAAAGAGACTATTTTGCTGAAGTAGATTACTAATTTTGCCTTATTTTTTTTTTTTTTTTCTGTTTCATTTTGTTTTAGCCTATCAATATCAGCTTAAACAAACAAATATTACATATTTTCTTCATTCATTAATCAATGTTAAGATTATATTTCCCGACTAAGTTTCTTTGACAAAATCCACTTGTTCAGAAAAGATATAAGAAACTTAGAGAAGCTGTACAAACTAGATTTCACAAAGTATAATACTTTTTCTTGAGAATCAATATAATTGAAGGATAAATAATAGAAATCATTACATAAGCATGCTTTAAATCCTTGTGTTATTGATTGTTTTCTTGAAGATTTGGTTGCAAAACAAATAAAAAGTGAGAGATGTTAGAAATAGTAGGAAATCTTTGCTTACAGTTTACAGGAAAATTCACCCAAAGCAAGGATAATGACTTAGGTACTTACCTACAATAAAAATAGAATAGAATATTTAGGAAAAAGAAGAAAAAAATTAAAAATAATATACAAAAATTATAAAAATATAAAATAACTGTAAATAAATAAGTATTAATATGTTAGATACAAATAAATGTTATGCAATATTACTTCAGGATGTGCATGATGGGAAAAGGCCAAAGGAGATATAAGAAGTGGAAAGATAAGATTCTTGGGATACTTGGACTGAGATGAGATGACAAAATATCAAGATGATGGTGATATATTGTAAGACAGACACATTCAGTTCTTGCTAGAGTGGAAAAACAGACATTAAAAAGATAAAGTCAAAGTATCTGATGCTGGTTTCATCTGCATGTCAACATCTACAGGGAAATGTGGGTGAAAAGAAATTCCAGAGGGATACAGCTTTAGGAAGAACTGAATGGATAAAATGTTCAGCAAAAGATCTTGTATGTGAGACACATGAGGAATAACAAAAAGAGAAACAACTGTGTTGAGAGGACTTGGATGGAGGGAGTATGCAACTTGCTACCTCTGAAGAGTAGAAGATGAGGATGTTGTAGTAACACTAGAAGCAGTGAGAAGAAAACTGATATCTGTTAGTGAGCCATTAAATGTAGCATATTGGTTGAATGAATCTTTGCCAATAAGTCGAATAATTTTCTTTTAGATGCAGTCTAGGATCTGTGTAGTAGCAATACTGCTCCAAATAAGTGAGCAGTATTCCACCATGGATCTCATATGAACTTCATAGAAGGTTAGTGACTGATCAGAGCTGAAATATTTTCTAGCACTGAGGAAACCAAGTCTTTGAGAAGCAGTTTTGGTAATGTTATATACATAATGTTACAAAGACAGACCAAAGATTGTGAGGCACACCATATGTAGCAATTTTGAGGGCCTTAGATATCTCATGAGAATGTGTAAGGAGGATGTGCTGCAAGATTGTTACAACAAGTATTAAAAAAAATGTATTTGGTTGTTGAAGGAGATTACTAGTGTTTTCCTTAAAAGTATTTTTTATATATCTTTTCATGACTAGATGTGTCAAGGTTGCATGTAGATGGTACATGTGTGTGGAAGGTTAAAGGTAATTGAAGGGCTGTGTCATGTACACAGGTGTGTAGTCAATGGAGTGTCTGATAAGAAACCTCTGATACAAGAGATGACAGACATGGAATCCATTAGTGGCAACTTATCTAGGTTCTTATATTAGACACAGTTGAAGCCTTTGATAAGATCAAAGACCACAACCTTGCATTTGATAAAGTTCTGATGGGCAACAGACAAAGGGTATGTGATATAGCAGATCAAGTATGGTGACTATTGCTGACCCCTAAGGAGAGAGATTCAATGTGAAGAAAGAAGCAGGGATTTATGACTGCCTCAGTTATATTTGCGATGTTGGACATAAGGAGGGAAGGTTAATGGTTGGCAATGTCAAATAGGTTGCCCTTCTTGAGAAAGGGTCACACTTGAAAATGTTTCTATAGTCAAGAACAGATTTCTATAATGAAAGTTTACAGGAAGTGCACTGTTGGAACACATAATACCAGAAGCAATTATATTGTTGGGTTGATGGCTCTGGTATGTTCATAGTGGTGTGACAATCAGTGGAGGAAACATAGTTTGCAAGGATTTTTGTAGTGTGTTTAATTTAGAATCAGAAACAAATGGACAGTAAATGATGTGGAAGTCAACTTTCAGAATCATAATTTACTGATAAAAGGTTACATCATGCAATGCATATTTAAGGTACGTGATTGCTGTATGGGTGCACATATGTCTATGTGGTTAAGGAGTTTTTTTTGCAATCATGTGATTGAGGATCCTTGTAAATAGACTTGTGTAAGTTTATTTTACCATAGCCTCAAGTTAGCTCAGGTTTTGTTGGGTGAAATGAGATAGATGGAAACTGTGTAGAAACCTATCAGACAGACTGTATCTATTATTCAAGTTAATGCCACTACCTGGCTCTTGGGTGCCCTTAGCCAATCCATTTTGTTACAAGTATTTAGATTATGAGGAATGTTTGAAAGCCACAATTATAATAGAGAAACCAGGTTTCTTTTTAATATTCAATTGCATTCAAAGGTAATACCTAATAAAACCACAAAATTGAAACATTAAATTTGAAATACTGGGAGTGAATGTAAAGCACTTGTAACAATTAGAGACAAACAGACTGTAGATAACCCGTTGCATGTGAGTACAAATGTGTTTAAAAGTGACAAAGGCATTATTTGATGTACTTTTGAAAGATACCAAGACTGTTAAAGCCACATAGTTCATAGAGATGTTGCATGATGGATTTAAAATGTCATAAGCTGGTAGGAAAAGTCATGTTATCATCCTAGACATCAAAGCATGATATATGGAGACAGACCAAAGAGTTAAGTTCAGACTTGAAAGTTAAGCCTAAAAAACATAATAGAAGCATGTTTAATTGCAGGCCCATCCAGTTCATGGGAGCATTAATAAAAAGCTAATAAAGCTCCCTTTCGAAATGTTCACAGGGAGCACAGCTGTTCTTCCATTAAAAATCACCAGAATGTATTTTCAAAGATACAGAACATTAATGCAATCATTCATTTGTTGAGAAGCTCATTCATATCTAATCAAAAATCTTTTATTGATCATAGAGACATACAATACCAATCACGGTTATGCAACTCAGTAGTAATGCTATTAAGACACACATCTACAAATTCAAAATCATTGCTACTTTAAAAATATAAATTGTAACAGTCCTTGTAATAAGTAAACTGTATCAAGAGTTAGGATGCTAATATATGGTTCTTGCTTTTAAAGACAATAAGGAATTCATTGGAGGAGATTTAGCTGCCACGTCAGTGGGTTTAGCTAGTAAGTAGTTATTCATTCATTGGTACGAATTAATTGTAATATTACTGAATTGAGAAATTGCCTCTTATGTCAAGTGTTAGTTATTTAAAACATAACCTTCTCATTGAAAAAGAATGATGATTACTCTAATAATATTTAATCAAACAGAAAATAAATATATTAATGACACAAAACACAAATTATCTCTATAGTTACCATACTAGCACAAATATAATAGATATAATTTGATATCAAAATAACTATACTTTGATGTCAAACAGACAGCAACTTCCTGCATTTCCTGTATTACTTTTCACATTTGAATGGCATTTTCTCATTTTTCAGGTGCCATGCCAGTGTCATTAATTAATAAAATAACAATACACACACACAAACATTATAATTTGCCTGTTATTTTAATATAGTTGATCAAAAACTCTAATTCAATTTTATATCAATGAAGCTTTAATCCATAATCAAGAAAATAATAATATAATAATAGCACACTTTTAGAGAATCATTAATTACATTATGCAAAATCATTTTGAAATATATTAAATTTATAGAATTAGAAAACTTGAAGATAAAAAAATGCTTTGTTATGCACTTTATTTATTTTAACTTTTAAATGCTGAAACCCATAAATGAGAAAGTTATGCATGACCTAGAGATAATTTATTATTTTTTACAATATGTGAATTACTTACTGATAGCACAGAGAACAGTATAGTGTCTTTCACTTCATTGAAAAAAGAATTTTAATACATTTACAGAGCCTTTTCCTCGAACATTTTAGACTAGGAGTGGAGAACTAACAACCAAGCGCAAAATAACACCTACATTCTAATTTCAACCACCCACTATACGTTCTGTGAAAACTTATACATAAAATTGAAAGAAAAAATGGTTTAAGACCTTTAGACTACAATGGCTATTTTATATTACCAATGAACATGAAAGATGATGAGCTGGCAGTCAATAACACATTGAGCAAAATGCTTAACGGCATTCAATCCATCTTTATATTCTGAGTTCAAATTCCACCAAGGTTGACTTTGCCTTTCATCCTTTCATCCTTTCAGGGTCAATTAATAAGTACCAGTTGAACACTGGGGTCAATGTAATCAACTTACCCCTTCCCCTGAAATTGTTGGTCTAGGGCCAAAATTTGAAACCAATATTACCTATGAACATGTATAATCAATTATGTTTTTTCAGTATATTTGTGCATTCTACAGCTTTCTAGATACTTGCAAGTTACATCTGGTATAAAAAAAAATAAATAAAAGGTCCCCCACTTCTGTTTTGTAGATAATCAGTACAGAAATTGAGGCTGTGAGGTTAGTGTGGTCTACATGGTAAATCTTGCTACATTGTATTGTGTGCTCAAAACAAGGTCCATTAGTTTACTTTGCACTATATAGCTTAAAATAGTTGTTCCAACTGCTTCACAGTTGAGTGGTACTGAAGAGTTCTGAGTTATGAAAATACATACTACAACAAGAAGCAGCAAACCAAACTAAACTTTAAAGCAGTAACAGTAATACTTTTAACAAAATGGAAGAACATAAATTTACACATTCCCTTATACAATAAAGTAGGTCAACATCTGTTATCTCATCACACAAATGACCTAATTAACACACAAAATACAAAGAGTGTTCTAAATATGATGGGTGACAGAGTTTTAGAATGGGGTAAATTCTTGACTCACATAAGTAACAAATAATGGAGAATAAAGCATTATAATTATAAATTGAATGTTAAATAATTTTCAATATTAGAAAAATCATTTTGTATTTACAGGGGAAATTTATCAAAAAATGCAGCAATTTAATAAAAATGAAAATAATTAGTTATCACACCAATTAACATCAAACATTCCATACAAAGCAGCAATTAATTTTTATAATTTGCAGGCAATTATTGTATTATTTCAAGACTGTCATAATATCCACTCATACAAAGTTTGTGCTTGTGTTACAAGTTGACCATTATTAAATTATAAATTTTCTCCATTACTCCACAAATTTGGGATTCCCTATAGCAAAGATTTAATTTGACCTATGGCTCAAGAGTAATCAATTAAACACTCGATGTGACCCATCAACTTAACAGATAGGTTCAAGCTCTTGATTATGTTATTGGTTGGAGAAGAGAGAAAAGCTACAAATAACTACCAAAAACAACAAAAAAACTTTAATTATTAACACAGCCGAGAGTCGATTTACTATAGGCTATAGTATTCAACCTTTAAATATGGCATGTTGGATGTGTTTGAACTTTGTTGTTCTGTAAGCTTTCTATCCATGACTTTTCATCAGTTTATGCTGTTTTTCAATATAGGAGGCTTAAAATATGTAGAGCTAGCACTCCCTCAAGGGGATGCAATTTGCTGTGAGGCTAGATCAGGCTACTAACAAACGAGTCAAATAAGATTAAATATCTTTCATGATCATTATATGCTGTTATATGTAGAACACAAATCAATCTATTGATAGGAAGTCTTTTTATTATTTATTTATTTATTTATTTACAAAATTCCATTACATTTCTGAAATTTAATTTACTTCAATAAAAATTATATTTTAACATTGTATCAACCACAGACTTGATTATGTAAATAACTAATTACAGTATAAAGCAGTAGAACATATAATAAAACAAGCACAAGCTAATTATAATATGTTATAAGTAAGGCTAGATAACGGAAAGAAGGTAATATTTTAAAACCTACAACAAATACATGGTAGCTTGGGTAATTAAACATAGTAGCCAAATAGCCTCAAGCTTACTTTCTCAAAAAAGGAAAGGAACTATATCTTGATAATACTGAATATGGAATGATCACAACTAGAACAGTTTTGATCAAAGATCTGACTAACTGAGCTGACCTACAGCTAAGAAATAACTATGTGGTTGTGTGAGCTAATGACAAAGCCTCTACAATAGCAGCCAAAGTTCCCTCAAATCACATGCACCTACTGCACTGAGAAGGAAAAGACATACTTGTAGATATATATCATGTCTTATTCTTTAGACTATGTAAGAGGAATGTCATAATGCTGTTATATAATATATATGCATATTTTGAAATATAGATTTCAAATTACTTGCTCTTTGTATGGTTACACTAGCTTCTCAGTTTTCCCTTCTCTTTTTTTATTTTATTTTTATTCTCAAAAGCTGAATTGTAAATTCTTTATAAACTTTCACAACACATAGATGTCTGTGTTACTTTTATTAAATCTGATAATATTCTGTATTGTGTTAGGTGTTCAAAGTATTTTATAATTTATTCATTTAGATTGACAATAGCAATAAAAGTTGTAATTGTTATTCTTATCACAGGAAAATCTCTAGCATTGAGAATATTCTATTCTCCAAGTGAAATCTTATTCATACCTTAATTAGCACCAGATTAGGCCTGTGCAGTTTTAATTGATATAATTACATAAAAACAAATCAATCAGTAAGTTACACATCTAGAATGCAGAAGTCTGTTAAATATTTAATAAACATAGTAATGAGATTGACAAAGACATAAGGAAAAAAACCTTCAATATCAATCAGGTAATAACTTTAAAAACTACTAATGATTTATAACTGTTTTTATGGAATTTCCATTACAGTTTCTAATTAAAGTCTTATTATATTGGAATACCCTTCCAACTGATCTCTCTCTATATTGGTTTCAAATTTTGGCACAAGGTCAGTAAGTTCCAAGGAAGCAATAAGCCGATTACATCAACCCTAGTGCTCAACCCTGAAAGGATGAAAGGCAAAGCTGACCTCAACAGAATTTGAACTTAGAACATAAAGACCGAAATGCTGCTAAGCAATTTGCTTGGCATGCTAATGATTCTACCAGCTTGTCCCCTTACTGTGTCTATATTGATGTATTTAAATGCCATCACAAACAGTGGTTTCTCTATGAATGTTGTTTATT
>NC_068988.1:13172191-13172792 GCF_001194135.2 Octopus bimaculoides | reverse complement strand
GATGTATTTAAATGCCATCACAAACAGTGGTTTCTCTATGAATGTTGTTTATTCATAAAAGGCGAAAATGATTTTGAATGAATTTGAAGACATGAAGCAAACACAAAACTCATATTCCCACAAAAATTTTAAAGTTAAAATCTTTACATTTATGGATAGTTTTTATTTGTAATTGTTTGCTGTCCATTTATTGACATTTTGGTTTTAAAACATGTTTTGAATGGAAGAAACAATTCCCTAAGAATAGAAGCAAACATTCTACTCTTCACGACATGGTACTCCCACCCACCCCAAAAAACACTATATGTGTAAATAAAGTAAGGTCGTGAACCGGCAGAACTGTTGGCTCATCAGGCAAAATGCTTAGCGGCATTCCTTCTGGTTCTTTACATTTCATGTTCAAATTCTACTGAAGTTGACTTTGCATTTCATCCTCTTAGGGTTGATAAAATAAGTATCAGTTGAGTACTGAAGTCAATGTAATACCTGATTTACCCCTCCAAAAAATTACTGGTCAAAATATGAAACCATATTTGTAAATGTATTTAAATGCCATCACAAACAGTGGTTTCTCTATGAATGTTGTTTATTCATAAAAGGC
>NC_068988.1:13154107-13172016 GCF_001194135.2 Octopus bimaculoides | reverse complement strand
ATTTACCCCTCCAAAAAATTACTGGTCAAAATATGAAACCATATTTGTAAATAAAATAAGTTAACAGTTTCGCTGAACTTGTAAAGGGAATTTTGGCAACATTGCCTTTTGTCACATCACTAATAACAAAACCAGGAAGAAAACATAGATGCAATAAATAAATAAATCCATGACTAAGTAAGTATGTATAAGAGTCAGGCAGATCCAGGTAAAAGAAAACTGACATGGTTGAGTAATTTAGTCAGATATAATACACTGACCAATGACTGACTATAAAAAATACATAAAATGCTATTGGTTGAAAGATTTTATCTGGATTTATATATATATATAAATTTTTCTGATGTTTAAAATATAATGTAATCATTCATTTTACAATGAAGTAAAGGAAGTGATGATTCTTTATCATAGGAAGGTGAAAGAGGGGAGAAAAACAGTTAGACAAGAAGTTTGCAACATATCTTAGTGAACCATTGCATTCAGAAATGAAAGAAAGGTGAAGGATAAAACCAAATCAAGGGCATTTCTACTGAAACTAATTAGGGAAATATTACATGGGCTACTACAAAACATAGCCTAAGTTCTGGACATTAAAAAACAAAAAAATTATCTGAAGAAAATAAATGGATGGTGGGGCTGGAGAGAAAAGAAAAACACGGGGCTAAACAAATGATTGATTGGAAGGTTAATGACACAGCACAAAAGAAAACTATCTACTCACAGAGTTTCCCATGGTTGTCCACTAGAAATGATTTTACTGTAGGAAGTTATTCAACAACAATTGTAGTAACAGTGGCGGTGGTGGAAATTGTCACTACTACTGCTAGTTTTAGTACTACTACTATTAGTGGTGGTGATAAAAACAAACAAGACAATTTCATTTTGAAGCAAGATAATTAGTAAGTGTTTTACATTCCTGGTACTATGTCTCTCCCCGACCCTCCACCGGAATAGGTTACTACTGATGGGTGGGTGTTTAACTTCAAAATATACATCCATTTATTTCAGACCACTTAGTAAATAATATTACTCCACTTCTACCCGGGAAGTAGGGGAACCATTATTCTTACTCCGTATCAATTTGACAACTTATCCTGGTGTATTATTTAGTAATTATTCTATCAATTCTTAAGATCAAGTTGACCCATAACTTGTACAACTAATATAGCATGGAAAAAAAACTGAAAGCTAAAAATTACTCAGCGAATACCACCTAAGCTACTAATAAATTACAGTACACTTGCTATTCAGAGATTACCAAAATTCAAACTAATAACAGCATGAAACTATTAATAATTAAGATAATATATGTAAATATGTTAGTACATGTGTATACTAGTAATCCTAGTATATAAGTGTGTGTTGATAATGTCATGGGCACTCATACATTGACATATAACATTTGTACTGAACATTACTTACAAAACATACACACAAAGTTCATATCCTTCACACACACACACACACACACACACACACACACACACACACACACATGGACATATATATATATGTTACAAATAGTGTAGAATTTATAAACAACTAGTAATGCAGTACTTATCAACTCCTTCACTACAGGCAAAGCAAATATCTCACTCTCTCATTATGTTCTAACTTACAAATGTTTGTTTAATCTAATTATTAACATGTTAACTAATAGAAGAAAGTAGAAAATTTAGTACATTGCTCACTTGAATTGAAAAGTATGAATGAAAGAACAACTCCAATATTCACATGTGACCCGTTTCAATGGACAACTGTACGTGACAGTAACAGAAATGAAACAACTTTTAAGAAAATGATACAAAACCTGTAGGTGTAGCATTTCCCGCGGCTTCAAAAAAATGCTTCGTTCTCCCCCACACTTGAGTGCAAAAACCAGTCGACCATGTGACTTAATCTTAGTAGATATTTTGTTTACCTCAAATAAAATGTATTTCAACATAATAACAAAAGCCTTTCACTACTTCTACATTCTTTTTATTGCTATTGTTTCTTTTTTCTTATGAACTGAATAATTCTGTTGAGATTTTCGTATGAAATTACATAACCTCTACTTTAAACCATCCTTTACCCTCCCCTCACACCACCTTCTTGTATCTTGAGATACTCTGGCATCTGGTCACCACCATCTCTATCTTCTTTCTAGTTACTCTCACTCAATCCTATATAATGCAGGGTAGCCATGTATCTTCTTTACAGCAAGACACCTGGGCTTGTTCTTTTATCATACTAACTTCTCAACACGTGGCATATAACCATGCCCCCACCTTCTCAATATTCCCCAACTTGTCTTGCAAGTTACCTGGTGACCTCACCAGTACACACTGTAAAGTGGTTGGTGTTACGAAGAGCATTCAGCTGTAGAAACCATGCCAAAGATGACATTGGAGCTCAATGCAGCCTTGTGGCCCATTGGATCCTGTCAAACCGTCCAACCTATGCCAGCATGGAAAATGAACTTTAGATGATGTTCTCATACTTGGATAGTTTTCTCCAAACCAATCAGTTTTAATACCAGTCAACTGTACTAGATGGAAAATCAGTACATAACAAAAAAGAAAAGAAAATTATCCAATGCCATAATTTAATCACCTATCATTTGCATTTTAATGATAAATGTAAAATATTTGATCCAGCAGATGTAATAGAACAATTAAAAGATTGAAATTATACATAATGGGTAAATTAATTATTTATTATAGTCATGAGTTTGTTACAAACTTCAAAATGTTTAGTTGAACCAACTAAATTTGATTCTGTGAGATAAGCAAGCTTTAACATCTTCCAGTTAATAAAGGTTATTATGAGTTTAAAATTTTTTCTATGGAAGTGCTCCAGTATGGTCACTGCACAGGAGATTGAATAAGTAATGCTTAAAAAATATTAAAGCATTTCATTAAGTGTGTGTTAACAGATATATTTTAAAGTCATTTTGTGAAAATTAAAAGATAAAAAAATATCAAGAAATCTGGTAATTATTAAAATTTCAAATCAAATTTAAAAAAAAAAAAAATTCCCTTTAAAAACTGCATACTTGAATCAAAACAAAATTCTAGTCCACATGAAATAATATTTTATAGAAGAAAACTCTTTCATGAGACACAGAATGGCTTGAAGAGTATTTTATGTAATTATTATATAATTCATGAAATAATTTATAACCATTGTATCCGAACAGTTGTTTGCATTACATAATTAAACCTACCAACCTGATATATAGTCCCTTATATATGCTATGTTCATATCTGTAACACGTATATATACGTCATATATGTCTAACCCATGCAAGCTTGGAAAAGTAGATCTTTATCAAAACTACTTAACAGAGTTTTACAGCACACGACTTGTATAGGAAATTTTGGCAACATTTTTCATTCGCATGAAATCAATAATTTCAAATGCTTCCTTTATAACTGTTAATATCATTTCTTTCACTTTGTTCGTTTTATAAGAATATTTTGCAAGTTACTTGGTGACCTCATGCTGGTGGCATGAAAAAAAGAAAAGAAAAATGCACCCAGTATATTCTGTAGAGTGGTTGGCATTAGGAGGGCATGAAGCTGGAGAAACCATGCCAAAACAGACACTGGAGCTCAACACAGTCAGACCATCCAACCCATGCCAGCATGGATAATAAACATTAAATGATGCAACACAGTTCTCTGGCTTGTAGGATCCTGTCAAACTCTCCAACCTATGCCACCATGGAAGACATGCATTAAATAATGAAATACAGTCATATGGCTTGGCGGATCCTGTCAAACTAACCAACCCACACCAGCACTGAAGAAAGACAATGAATGATGAAAATGATGACCATGACAATGAGTATTAGCTATTTGCACTTTAGAAGCTTAAATGCCATGTATATAGAAGATTTTCATCGTTTTATCAGATATATTATAATCAGGATCAACCACTCTATCCACTGTGTCCTTCCTTGATTTGGGGGAGATTTTATTGCTATTTCTAGTAGTTCAAGAAACCACATCAAAGTTCCTTTGTTGGCTTGAATATTTTGTCGGTGTCAGTAATGTAATGAGGGGAAGAGGGACAAAACAGGAATTCACCTTGGGTGACACTTTTATGGAGGTGAAACTTTTTAGCCTAGTGTATAAGCCTGTATAACGGGTAGGGGTAGACATCAAATTAAATGGCTGCTCTGGGTGGCACACATTCTAGCTATACCACTGTCTGTTGTATAAAGAAATTTGTACAGACCATCTCTCTGATATTTTCACTTTTCATCTCTTCCAATTAGGATTGGTTGTGTATCTTTTTAGTGCATCTTACATGTGTTTATTATTTTGCACAAGAGTTTTATTATCGGCAGGTTAAGTTAATGGTGCATAAAATCATAATAATTAGCTTGACTAGTTTCCATTGTTTTGTAAGTGTTGGGTGTGCTGATGTCTGATAGTGTTTGATTTCTCTATTTCTCTGTTGTATCATTGATCTTTTGCAAATGAGATGTTTGAACTCATTTAACTGCATTGCTATACTAATCTCCAGGCTCATTATCCTCATCATGGGATGGATGTGTTAATAAACCATTAATTAACATTCAGTCTATGGTTACAGCAGAACTGGTAAACTGACAGTAAATTCAAACATTAGATGGAAAAAGAACCTAATTACTGGGATTTGCTGTGGGGCTTCAAAATTTCTTTCACAATCAATAGGTGTAGACGTGGCCATATAATTTAGAAGTTTGCTTCCTAACCACATGGTTTTGGATTCAGTCCCATTGGACAATTACACAAAGGCTCTCATTGCAATTCAAGCTTAAACACTGTAGATACTTTAGTTATCATCATTCACTAAAATGCTTCATGGAATAAACTCCAACAAGGAATTAAGTTTTTTTTTAAAAGAAAAATCATATGGAACAACTAAGTAAGAAACATATCATTTAAAAAAACTTGATGAAAGCATTTTTTTTTTTTTGTGTGTGTGTGTGTTAAATTCTTTGTGTATCTGAAAAGATATTTTTTTGCATTCATTTCTGCTTGCCTATGAATAGAACAAATCAAAGAAACCTTGAACAATACACATATTCTATGAGTGGAGACTAGACAATATCAAAATACTATGGTACTTAAGTCAAATTTTGGTGAAGTGTATCACTTCAATAAATAGAGACGGGAATGTTTAAAGGTCTTAATTAATTTTAGATAAGAATTAGTACTTCAAACACAAATTTTGGCAAAATATTGAAAGCCACAGAGTGGTGCCATTTACCATATTTCTAACAATCAACATACTTTGCAATAAAGGTTCTACAATTGACTTATTGAATTACTTCAAGTCATGAGCTACTGAAAGTAAAAAAAAATCACTTTAAAATAAATCTATATTGTTTATATATACTTTGTTTCCTTTGCCTCTTCATTCAGTGAAGGCAAGATTTGTATTGTAAATCAATGATAGATGCAGGCACCATTTTGAGCAATACTGCCAACAACCAGAGATGACAGTACCTCTTTGGAGTTATTTGACATCTAAAAATAACAACCAAATCTCCTTCAGATACCACCCAAGCTTCTTAAATAAGAAAGATAAATTATTTTATATCTTTTTTAAGACAACCAGCTGGAATACTTTTGATTATAGGTCTGCTCTTCAAAGTTAGTCTTTGGCTAAATAACAATTGCATAGGATATTTAGAATGAGCATATGCTACATCACCATCCTTGTTGTCATTATTTAATAGCTGCTTTGTATACTGGCATGGGCTGGATAGTTCAACAGGAACGGTCAAGTCAGAAGATTGCACCAAACTCTGCTGTCTGCTTTGGCATGGTTTCAACAGCTGGATGCCTTTCCTAATACTAATACCCTTCCTAAAGCTACATTATAAATATATATATACACATATATATGACACACACACACACACAGCAGATGATTCAACATTATCCTGTATGTGTGTGCATTATTTAGGCATGATCACAAGATGGTGCCAATCTCTCTCTCTCTCTCTCTCTCTCTCTCTCTCTCTCTCTCTCTTTCTCATATATATATATATATATATATATATATATATGATGGATTTCTCTCGGTTTCTGTCTACCAAATCCACTCATAAAAATTTAGTCAGCTGTGCATTTAAAAATACATTACAACGAAAACACAAACAGTGCATTTAATTCACCAACAAGTTATAAATCCATATTTAAAAAGCAATTAGACCTAATAACATATATGATAGTAATAAGATAATCATTATGTTATAATATAATAATCATTATGTTAAAAAAACTAGAGATATTCCAATGGATACTGTGTTGATAACAAGAAAAACACAATCTTAACATGATGTATATGAATATAATAAAATCTAGTTTAGCTACAGATTATTTTTCAATGCTGTCAATCCAGTTTTCCATGCAAGCGTAATTTGCATGTTTCTATAAATTTGAACATTTCAATGTGAATTATTGAAAGTGTTTTCAGAAGATGTCTTTAATCACTCAACTGTAAAATTTTCAGCTTGATTCATTCAAGCAACTAGAAATTCTAAGCCTTGCCTAATGTTCTGATACAGTTACTGTAGTAATGTGGCTTTGAACTCCTGACCACGTGATCGACAACAGTCTAGCACCTTAACATCACTGCCACTGTGCTGCATAAGATATGACTGAAAAAAAATTCTAAATCAATGATTGTAATCAAGATAAATTGAATGGTAATTACAATCAGTTTTATCAATAATTATACAATAAGATTATTAATGAATTTTAAAAATTGTGGTATAATTAAATCAACAATCCAGGTTTCTTCTTTTGTGTTAATGTTAGTTGTTTATTGCTCTTTTGCACTTAGTCTGTATTCTCAAACTTCTTTTTCCTCAGCCTAACAAAGGCAATGGTGAAATGTTCTCTCAATCATAACTTGTTTTACAACTTGCATAAATAAAAGAACCTTTATAATAGCAAAAGAACATTATTTCTGTGCAACAAGATTGTTGCTCACCAACTAGAGAGAGAGGGGGGGGGAGAAAGAGAGAGAGAAAGAGAGAGAGAGAAAGAGAGAGAGAGAGAGAGAGAGAGAGAGAGAGAGAGAGAGAGAGAGAGAGAGAGAGAGAGAGAGAGAGAGAGAGAGAGAGAGAGAGAGAGAGAGAGAAGGGATAGTGAAAAATAGTGCAAAAGAAAAGAAGAGGCAGAAATTAAAGAAGTAGCAGGAGATATTCAAGGAGGAAAATCATGGAAGGTAAGAATCAAAAAGGGAGGAATTGAGGAGTGACAGAGAAACAAAAGGTGCAGAGTAACCAGAAAGGAAGAGGGGAGAGAGAGACAGAGAGACAGAGAGAGACAGAGAGACAGAGAGAGACAGAGAGACAGAGAGAGACAGAGAGACAGAGAGAGACAGAGAGACAGAGAGAGACAGAGAGAGACAGGCAGACATGGGAGGAGGAGAAAATACAAGGTAGAGGAAGTGAAGAGTTAGAGAGGAAATGATAGAAGAGTGTCCATGTGTATGTATCTGTGTGCCTATGATTGTTTTGTGCATGTCTGTGAGTATGAATGAAAGCTTGGTGTTTGAGCATGTGTATGTGTGCACGTGTGTGTATGCATATGTGAATTACAAAATGGATAAAAACTTATTGATTGTTGGAGAACAAGAAATCAATATCATCTTGTTTGATTTATTAACCAAAAATAGCATCAATGGCTTAGGACAACTTGTCTAATGTCTACTGAATAACAACTCCGGACTAAGAACAGACTTTCAATTGTAGCTTATAATTGCATAGTTATACTATGGCCCTGACCAGCATAAAGCAGTCACAAAATGAAAATTTAGTGATTTTCTTCATTTATATTATAGATGTTTCTTACCACATGCTCTTTGCATTTATACTTTCAATACAGGATTTTTAAACTATTATAGTTAGGATACCAGTGGTGTTATGCAGGTCACATTGAGCAAGTTGTTTCATTCACATGCAAAAAAAAACTTACAAAATATATGGGAAATAACAATGCTTATATCTGTTTTAATAGTTTACTCTATATTATAAGCTTTGGCAGTCTCTTACATTATTTTAGAAAGGTCACACATTAAAGATTACAATAAGAATAATGTTTTTAAGATGCAAATGTGATATGCATTTTCAAATCCTTTTCCCAATATGATAAATCTATTTTTACAGCATTTCTTTATTATAAGAATTCAAGAATGAATAACCTAAATTGGTAATGAGATTATATTGAAGAAAATGTGTATTGGAAAGTAATAAATAATACACAATGGCAAAAATGAAATTAGAATAAAAACCTTTGGTGGGTTTACAAAATCTTTAGGGAAATAAATTCCATAAAATCACACTAGATTAATAAATAGGATCTTTTAATAATAATATATAAAGCATAAACAAAATAATGTACAAAATATTTGCAAGTTATGTAGTATTATATAGTAGATTCGTAAGTCATGACTTGATCATCATCAGAATTGTCAAACATCATTTCCCATGAAAAACCAGGTTAGATTACACAAAAATGCCATGTAAAGTGCATCATAGTCAACTGTTAGTGAAAGACCTACAAAATATACGAGGGTGGTGTAAACAGAATGAACAATATACAAGGACAAAAGGGACAAAGTTTCACAAATAAAGTATTAACATAAGTAGCAATAGAAAGTGTCTTAACGTTTCAGACATCAGTCCTTCATCAGAAGAGAAGAACATAAGGTGATTGAGAAAGAGAAATAGTCAGTAAAAGATAGAGGGAAAAAAAAAACACATGAAAGGTTAGAAACCAGGTGGGAATGCTGTTCTATAAAGGTGGGTGCAGGAGCAAGTGTGTATATGCAAGTGTAAGAATGTATCTGCCCTAAAGTGGGTTTAAAATAAAGGAGTGATGTGTAAGTGTGTTTTAGGAAAAGATTGGATTCTTGATATAGCCAGGATGTAATGCACACATAAAATGAAAACAGCTATGAAGAGGCACAATTCTCAATTAAACATCTAGAAAGCACATCAACTAACTGACATTTGGAGTCATTTGTATTGATGGTGATGGTAGTAGTTTGGTTCATGAAGAGAATCCCCCAGACACGTCAGAAATGCTCCAGGAAACATACTGCCATTATACTGGTTCTGCCAACAAAAATATTGTCTTTCTATGCTCTCTCTCTACAACGAAGGCTGTTGTTAACTATTAGAGAATCAACATGAAGAGAAGTTAAATGAATCTCTTAGCTGCATATCAAAGAGCTGATGCATATATAATTGAAAGTTTAACTGTTCATTATTGTTGTAATGCCATTAAACAACCACTTAAAGAAATGTACACATTCATAATTATCACTGCCAGAGATAAGAGCTAGACAGGAATTCTCTTGATAATCTTTTTTTACCATTTCAGTTCATTCTTTTATAGGTATATTCTATGCTTGTTCCAACTTCTTTTGATTGATGCATTTACATCATCCACTGAGACACTAAACTTACTTAAGGGAAACAATTTAAATTTAGAAAGTCGCTAATAAATAGTACAGGAGATATTTTGTACATTTCCCCATTTCTTGATGTAAGTATATTTTTTGAAAGGATTTTTAAAAGTCAGTTGTTCCACAGTTACAGAAAGAGATAATCATTTTGATGTCTATCCATGTCATTTCTATTCTAGGTAATACATTTTACTCCAATTTTTTAACTCCAATAACATACATTGGATGGTTCTGTGATTATTAGTATGAATTATTGAAATATCTTACAACTGCATTCCTTACAATTAACAACTGAACTGGGAAGTTAATATAGAGCCATTTTCTGTGAAGCAAAATGAAGGTTACCCAGCGAAAAAAGGGTACCAACACCAGGCACAAAACATTTGATTAGTAATGCAATAAAAAAAAAAAGAAAAAGAAAGAAAAAAACCCATCCAACATTTAAGAATATCCTAATATTCAATGCTATTCAAGATGAATTAATAGTCTATAAAGCTACGTCATATGTTGTGTATCAGTGCTTGGCAAACTAATTACAAATACTATCTCTAATTCTCTAATTATTATAACAATTATTCTGTGAATAAGACCTATTTAATCTGACGCATTGCATCAGTAAATCATATTTAATGAAAAATAAAATAGTTTTACTGTTCTAAATCATGATTTTGCTAGAACACTGACAGCAATTATTAAACAATGATGGTTATTGTGAATAATTATATGTATACAACCTACTTTGCTATAGTTTATTTCTTATAAGTAATCTTCAAAGATAATCAATGAAGTTTAAATTAAACATAATAGTTTTACTTTTATTATGTATATTTTCATTTTTTCAAACTGGCAAATATAACACATCTATATTTAGCTGGTGACCATATTTTTTAAATCAGTTTCTCACTAAATGTCAATTTTCCTTCCTAACCAGACAAAAGAGAGACAAAGAGATAAAAGAGATAATGTGCATAATATCTACATTGATCATTTATATTTCATTAGGAAACAAGAAATCTTAAAGGAGGAAAAAATTTCTCAAATAAGTAAAGATGATTAGTACAAAGTGTACTTTGAGATTGTCATTATTGATTTGATGTATTCAACACAGATTTACTGGTAGGCTGCTATGCATATGCAAGAAAAGTTATAAATAAGGTTATTTTCCTCTTAATAATTAAATTTTATTAATGGAAATACAATAAAATAGTTCTTGGCTAAATTTCTTCCAATAATCAAAAAATAAATTACGCACTTCATATTTTAATAAAGATTTTTATGTTAGTCATGAAATTTTCTCTTCCTTCCTTATCAAGCAGACATTTCTTTTTTTTTCTTGAATTTGTAAAAATAAAATGACAGTAAAACTTAAACAAAATTAATTCTTAACCTACTTTTTAAACAAACAAACAATTAAAAAAAACTTTTAAAAAAGCATTATTTAGTTTTAAATAATTTTCTTTTATAAGATATTCCTGATTTAATATTTTGAATTTTGACACAAATGAAAATGGTAAAAATACTATTACTAGTTAGGGAAAATTTAAAGTGATATGAATGTACTCAAAATATTGCTGAAATCATCTGGATTATCTGCATTTAATCAAACTATTCATATCTGGTGATTTATTCACACATTTAACTAAAACATGAGTATAAATCTATAACTCGATGATAAAGACAGCAGAAGGGTGGGCTCTTCTGTTTTCACCAATGCAGAAATTAAAGCAAGTGTCAAAAAAAAAAAAATTATGATAATATTATTCCCTAAAATTGTACTTAATGCTTGAATCTCACAATATATCTTTGTATTTTACTGACTATATTTAATGGAAAAATACATGGAATAATTAGTATCTTGCTGGATTTAAATCAATTTGTAAAGATAATCTATAAATGAATTGGTTTCAATATATAACTATTACCATATATGTACATGCACATGTGTATGTACACAGAACTTGCATATAAAATTATTATATATCAATAACTTAAAACAAAACTGTTAAAGAAAATTAATAATAATAAGCAGTGCAGAAATTATTCTAAAATTCAATACAATTTATATAATTCAATGGTTATAATTAATGCATTTACTGAATTTAACATTAGTATCCTAACTTCTCCAGATACCAACATGAGAAAGTATTTAACTCATTCCTATTGGCCAAAATATGCCTCTATAATTGTGGTAGCTGTAACTACATCTTAAGCTACAAAGTAGTCACACATACACATGTCTATACATAGACATATATAGATTAAAGGGCTAATGAGGACATATATATTTCTATCTATACCAACAATTACATCCGGGACAAAATATTTCCAACTTAACAAAATCTGTTGTAAATCTCTGGTGTTTTCATACAAGACCATGCACATTCATTTCATACTCTTAAGATAGTGTGAATTCCTTGAACAAAAAAAGGAGCAACGTGTGTGACAATTGTGTGTAAGCAAGAGTGCTTCTGTGTGTGTGTGTGTGTGTGTGTGCAAGGGAGAGAGAGAGAGAGCGATGGATTGACATAATGGATTACATTTTATCAATGAACTTAAATTCAAAATTTCATTTAATTATAATTATACACATACACATTATCATCACAATCACCACCAGTTAGTGTTCACTTTTCCATGCTTGCATGAGTTAGACAGAATTTGCTAAGGCAAATTGTCTATGGCCAGATGCTCCTCCTATCATCAACCCTCAAATATCTCCTCATGGCTAGACATGTTTTTGTTACAGGAAACTGGAATTGAACAACATCTGTATAATTGCGATGCTCATGTATAACCACCATCACATGATGTCAAGCCAAAGGTACACACACAAACACATATACATATATAAATGAAGCACTTTCCAGTTTCTGTCTACCAAATTCACTCATAAGGTTTTGGCTGGCCCAAGGCTATAAAAAGCATTTGCTCAAAATACTACACAGTAGGACTGAACCAAAAACCACATGCTTAGCAAGCAAGCTTCTTAACCACAAGGCCACACCTATGCCAATGTATACATATAATATATGCACACTCATGTGTGTGTGTGTGTGTGTGTGTGTGTGTGTGTGTGTGTGTGTGTGTGAGAGAGAGAGAGAGAGAGAGAGAGACTATATATGTAATTCAAAATATTTTCACATTTAAGGAAATATTTAACTTTTACCATTTCACAGCAATTGTATTTGTATGTGTTCCTTTTAAAATATTTTCATATCAATTGTATCTATGTGGTGTTGTTTATTCATTATATAACCCTTTAGCATTCAGATTACTCTGTTAAATCTAATGCTTATTTATTCATGTTGTTTTGAATTAATCTTGCATTATGTAGTAGCTTTGAGATTTCGATGGTGTGTTTGTTTAGATTTAGAATGACATTGTAGGGTAGGTGTAAGAGGCTGAATCTTGCCAGTTTGAACATAAAACAGTTGGAATATTTGAGTCGGATATGGCCAGTTTAAACATTAAAGGGACAAAGTATGAACACACACACACACACACACACACACACTGGTGTAGTTATGTGAATACATGTATGCATAGGCAGAAAAGAAACAACTTTTTAACTTGTATTCAGAACAAGATTTAAAACATGAAAATGCATTATACTGAAATAAAAATTAGTATGAACAGTTAATCAGTCTCTCATCCAA
Organism: Octopus bimaculoides; assembly: GCF_001194135.2. Classification (NCBI taxonomy): domain Eukaryota; kingdom Metazoa; phylum Mollusca; class Cephalopoda; order Octopoda; family Octopodidae; genus Octopus; species Octopus bimaculoides. Next base: position 13,158,898 of record NC_068988.1, on the reverse strand, counting down.
ATTTCAAGGACGAAATTAAAATATGAATAAAAATAATTAGCAAACAAGTATAAAATATTGCCAAAATACAAAATTGTGTCAGCAAATCAATTTTGCTTTATATTTAAAGGCAATATGTCTCTGCTAGAAATCAATATATTTTAATATAATGGAAACAAAATGTATTTGTAGACAAACCAAAATTTTCTGGATATTTAAAATAATGTATGTATGCAAATGATAATATTAACATGATTTACAAACTGACTTGTGACACTGTATGTCTGTGTTTGCAAAACTATGAGCTGAAATTCACTTAAATTTGTACATATTTCTGTGAGAATGTGTGTGTGTGTGTGTGTGTGTGTGTGTGTGTGTGTGTGTGTGTGTGTGTGTGTGTGTGTGTGTGTGTGTGTGTGTGTGTTTAATTAAAATGCTATCAAGATAACTAACTTCGAAATTATACCGGTAGTGGCTTGTCAGATAATTCTGTGTGTGTGCGTGTGTGTGTATATATTTATATTGTACATGTATATTTGTAATCTAAACATTGGGGACGCACACACACACACACACACATCATATGTAATGTTTATTTTACAACATTAATTGAAATGCTTATAAAGAAAAAAAATAGACAGAAAAATAAATACCAAAATTTCAACTAATTTTCATATGTAATATTTTGTAGTAGTTGCTTTATTTGTCTAATACAAACAATGAGTTTTCAATATTAAACAGTGAATCTATATTTTCAAGTTGAAAAATACAATATAACATATCTTATACTACTGCAAGTTTCTCACTGGGAGTGGCCTGCCATGAATAACTTGGAGCAGTAAATTATGTTAAAATTCTCAACTTGAAATAAAATATATATATATGAAAATGACTGTTTTTTTTTAATGCGTGAAATTTTAAAATTTGCTTTTAATTTCACTAGATTTGTTTTTTCTTTTTGTATAAATCTAATAATTTAAATCAAGAATCAAACAATAATAATTACCAAATTACTGTCCATGGTGATTATTAACAGCTAAGAAATATAAGCTTCCTTGTTTGGTGCTAGATACAGCAATGCAATACTGATTCAGTCCAGTGATGTGAGAGGCTAGCAATAATACAGCCACCACCACGATACCTGCAGTGATGCTATTGGAATCTACCAACTTGCATTGATGCCAAAACAAAATGGCCACTGTTTCAGGATATTGATTGCTGGAAGCTATTCCAATACACAGACCACTTTAAGTGGACGGAGAAGGGATAGGGTGGTTGGTTGATAGAGAGAGAATGTGGGTGTATGTGAGGGAGTGTGATTGATTGTGTGAGAGTGCAAGTTTGTATGTGTATGAGTAATTGTGTGTGTGTGTGTGTGTGTGTGTGTGTGTGTGTGTGTGTGTGTGTGAATATGTGTATGAAAGGGTATTTAGACAGAGTAGTAAATGTGCAGAGATGAGTAAGAAGATAGGTTAGTTTCACAAAAATCTATGGGTGAATATATATATATGTATATATATATATATACATATATATATACATACATATATATATATTGTATTGTATGAATATTTAAGAGTTACTGCATCTGATTTTACTTAAGGGTGGCTAGTGATGAACTTGTAATTTAATGCAAAAACATTAACAATTCAATATATTTCTAAATATTCTGAATTAAATACTAACACTACTATTAACACAACAAAAGCAATATTAATAATGGTCTTTAAAACTTAAGTGCAAAGGCCACAAGCATTTAAGGATTGAAATACAGTCAGTTAAATCAAATTCAACACTTGGCAAGCTCTTATTTCATTGACCCCAGAAGGATGAAACACAGAGATTGAACCAAGCAGGAATTGAATTTCGAACGTTAAGGAACATTAAATAAAATACTGCAATGTATCAAGTCTAACACACTATGAATTCTGCCAATCTACATACTGCTCTTTCTGCCAAACACTTGCACAAGGCTACAAACTTTTGAGGAAAGGACACGTAACTAATAAAATTAACCCCAGTTCATGGTAGCTACATCATCATCATTGTCGTTATCATTTTACTGCCCATGTTTCCATGCTTGTATGGATCAGACAAAGCTAACTGAGCCAGATTTTCTATGGCTGGATGCTCTTTCTAATGCCAACCTTCACTTGTTTCCGAGCAAGGTAATATTTCTTCATGGCCAGATATGTTCTTGCAGTATATTGGAAATGAATGACACTGCTTGTACGACAATGATAATCATTGGAAGAGAATATATAGTCTGCTTTGGCAAGGTATCCAGCACTGTACCATTTTGGAAATGTTACTGCTACATTTGTTGTCACCATTTCTAATTTTGGTACAAAATATTAAATTTGTAGGAATGGAGTACAGTAAAAGGGAATGACTCCTATACATCAGTGGTGTCCATTTTATTCACTCACTTTCCATCATCATAATTATCATCATTTAACATCTGCCTTTCATGTTGGCAGGGCAAGTTTTTGATACATTTTAAAACAAAAAAGTGCATTTTAAACACCAGTAAATATGGTAACTGTGTTGAGATGAGTAAGATGATGGTACAGTCTCACAAAGTATCTGCTAGCAAGATTTATATATATATAGTATGAATGGTGAAGAGAGTATGGATCTGAATGAGTACCAGTTATATATTGAAACCAGTTCAGTAGTCTATAATCTTCACCAGAAGTGTACTGATTCTACCAAATGTTAACAGAATGTCAGAAAGTATTAGACTTAATACCTTGTGGTATTTGCTCATGTCCCTTTAAGATCAGTTCCTACCTTTCATCATTCCAGACTCAATAAAATAAACACCAATCAAGTACTGAGATAGCTTTAATTACCTCCAGAGGAAAGGGAAAGAAGAGGATTGAATCCCAGTATGTTTGAATTTACACAGAGAAGGGACTACATTAAATAGTAGTTTCAAATTCTGGCACAAGGCCAGCAGGTTTGAGGGGATGGGATTAGTTGATACCATTGATCTCAGAACTTGACTGATACTTTATTCCATTGACCTTGAAAGGATGAAAAATCAAATTGAACACAGCACAGTTTGAACTAAAGTGTAAAGAGCTGGAAGAAATGTCGCTAAGCATTTTTGCATGACTGAATTAAATAAGGAAACACATTTTATCTGACATTATAATATGACTACAAGGCAAGATTTTCATTTAGTGGCAAGAGATCAAAAAAGAAAAAAACTAAAACAGTATTGTAGACACAGATATTACCATTACTAAATATAAATTGTTATATTATTCTATTCACTCTTACACAAGCCAATGAATGAGCCTCTGCATGAATGTTTGACCTACTAGAAATAGCAACTAAATCTCCTTCAATGCCATAGCAACTGCCCTCACACCATCTCACCATCTTGCCTGGTTTTGGGCGTCCTCCCTTCTCAAGCCAACCCTCCCAATCTCCTCCTCCACCTGTCCCCTCCACATTTTCCTCAGTCTACCTCGCTTTCACTGTCCATTTACCTCAAACAGCCTCTTATCAAACAGCCTCATGCCACACATTTCTCTCATCATTGCTCTCTCAGTCCTTCTCAAAATTGCCATCTCTCTCTCCCTCAAACACCATGTCTCACTCCCAGACAGCATTGCAGCTCTCACACAACTCCTATAGACCTTTCCTTTCATCTTCAAGGAGAACCTTTTTAATAATTACTAAAAAAACAGCAATAATTTAGTTTAATTTTCAGTATTATTATTATTATTCTGATTTAGTCTTATATAATGGTGCACTGAACTTCATGTCTGAGATTGTTAGCTGCTGTGACATTTATCAAGGAAAAATGAGCATGCAAAGATACTGGATAGAACCATAACAGAAAACTCTGCTTATATATGATGTGACATGATACTTGAATCAAAAGTAAAATAAACCAGAAAGATTACAAGAAAACTGAATTTGTTCAGAGAAGTAAGAAAATTCTGGAACATGAAAACAGAAGGAAATGCTTGGAATAATAATACCCAAACAAATGTTCAAAAGATTATGAGAAAAACTGAAAATGAAAGGATGTTGAAGAAAACTATATCACCTACTATTCAACAATAGTACTTCTCAAAATTTTTGAAATTGAAGGATCACTAAATCTCAAGACATGATTTTATTGATATAATCAATAGGAAACCTTAATGAAGCATGAAATGCTTTTGCAAAGAAAGCAAGTTTCCCTAAGGAACCTGACACAGTAAAAGAAAAAGAATTTTAAAATATGGCTTTTAACCCATATACTAGGAATGATAAAAAAAAATTCTGAGCTATTAAATCAAAGGCATTCAATAATAATAATGTAGAGATAATTTTTTAATTAAGCTTGAAGCCCTATGGTTATAAGGAAGGAGAAATAAGAGATTGTGAACTTCTTGTTCTTTTTTTATTGGCTATTAGTACAAGCGAAATTTGAAAGAGCAAGGTCTACTGAATTGACCCTGATATATTATTAGTGATTTTTTCAAAGAGGGTATGAGCAATCATATCAGACCTCAATTGTTGACTGGCACACATTTTATTGATTCTTGTAATACAAAAGACAAAGTTAATCAGTATTTAAACTTAGAACATAAATGTACATAACTGTATGCCATAAAAAAGATTATAGCTAGTGTTCCAGTGATAATGAGCTTACAAGCTATCAAGTTTGACTGTTATATCGTTGAAATGGTTATTAAGGGTATGTTGGCAAGGAAAGCAACCACATGGTTTCAGACTTAATCATACTGCATGGTATCTTGCACAAGTATCTCTTACTATGGCCTGTTTATATATATATATATATATATA
>NC_068988.1:13152268-13154054 GCF_001194135.2 Octopus bimaculoides | reverse complement strand
ATGAGATAGCGAGAGCGAGAGAGAGAAAGAAAGAGAGTGTGTTTGCATGTGTGCACACGCGTGTGTGTGCAGTTATAAACATCAGTAAAATGTTTATAACTAGAACAACACTTCTTTGTCATCAGATGCAGCAATTCAATGACTGGGCCGTTGGAGACCTGTAGCCAACAACGTCATTATTCCCAAATTGCAATATTAAATTTATTTGTTGACAGCTTCTGTTACTTGGGAGACCCAATTAGTAGTGGAGGCAATTGTTACAAAAGCAGAGCTGCCAGAATAAGGATGAGATGGAAAAAGTTCAGGGATATATCGTAATTTTGTTGGTAACAAAAGGCTTCTCTGAGTGAGGAGGAAAGTATGTAATGCTTGTATACAACATATGATATTGCATGGTAATGAGATATGGGCACTGACTGCAGTAGTATGCATGAGAATATTGCACTAGTACAAGCATTATATTACATATAGAAGATGACCTTCAGGTAAAGAAGTATTAAGAGATCCAAAGATCATCTTTGGGTGAAGAAATATCAAATGAATTAAGTGGAAGAGACCGGCAGAAAGTATGGACAGTAAAAGAGGTTAGATGTGGCAAGGTTTAACATCAGGATGTTGGACCTCACAAAGTATATGATGAGGGAATGCAACTATGCTGGAGCAAACACATCCAACCTATGCCAGCAATAAAAAATAAAATGTAAAGCGATGATGATGTTCATGGACATTTTCCCTGTGTTCTGCAAGCAGTTATAAACAAGTAGATGTTTAGGATAGACTAAAATAAATTAATGTAGACAATCCTCAAGAGAGATACTAACCGTTAGTTAACAATTGAACGAATGAATGAATATATGCCAATCCTTGTAGCTGAAGGCTGGTTGGGGTCAACCACCACTGAGGTTTCAGCTGCAGTCAACCATTAGTATTTTTTATAATAACAAACTGTGCTTTCTTTATTATTGCCTGTACTAGTTTAAAGACAATGTTCTCCTCCATTTTTTTATTGCGAGTATTTGCTTTCTCCACACATTTATATATATAGGGATAATTTTTGAACAGCTTTCAGGATGAAAAGCAAGACTTGTCAAAGGGTTGGGGAGTTCAGGAGAGTAAACAGTCATCCAGTATAGTCAAGGGTGCTCACTAGTAGTAGTGAAGACAATCCATCTCAGAGGAGAAAACCTCTGAATTAAAAACCGTTTAGTGAAGACTTGCAACTAGCTGATACTATTTTATACAGAACATATGGTGACACGAAGATGGGTGACTGACAATAATATATATATAGGTGTGAAATTGTGATGATCTTTTAGACATTGACTGATGAGGAATAAGCTAAGAATTTTCTGTTTGTTATGTTTTTATAATATTTCCATTTGTTGTATTTTTATTAAATTATATATGACTTTGGGATCAAGGCAAAATGGGTGCCCAGAATTAGACAGGCTTGGAGAAGAAGGGTGTGGAAGCTTAAAGACCCTGCAAACGGACAGAGACTTAGAGACAAGTTACTTGAAGCATTTAACGAAATAGAAGGGGATATAGCATCATACAACGTGGAAGACAACTGGAGATTTCTGCGGGACAACCTGTTGAAAGCCACCGACCAGATTTGTGGGTGGTGTAAGGTCCCCTCCCAACCCAGAGTAACGTGGTGGTGGAACAAGGAGGTAGACAGGGCTATTAGACAAAAGAAACAAGCTTGGAAGGACTGGAAGAACAGTGGTAGCAGGGAATTGTACCAATGTGCCAGAAGGGAGGCTAGGCGACAGGTTTATTTAGC
>NC_068988.1:13146571-13149984 GCF_001194135.2 Octopus bimaculoides | reverse complement strand
CGAGCGTGGCCGTTTTCGTGCGGGTGACACGTAAAAGCACCCACTACACTCTCTGAGTGGTTGGCGTTAGGAAGGGCATCCAGCTGTAGAAACTCTGCCAAATCAGACTGGAGCCTGGTGTTGCCATCCGGTTTCACCAGTCCTCAGTCAAATCGTCCAACCCATGCTAGCATGGAAAGCGGACGTTAAACGATGATGATGATGATGAACTTAAAAACATATAAATAATTTATATTATTATATTCAATAATAAATAAATTACTTACATACCTACATTAATGCAAAATGCAAAAAATACATTTTTTATGAGTACTACCGGATTACTTGAATCCGTATATTGTGACTTGCGTGTGTATGTGAGTGTGTGTGTATATATTAGGACATAAAATAACTCTTTCAGTATAGTGAACAAATTCACAATACCCTTCAATTACTTGCCTACTACTGCTCATAATGTATCTACTGTTATTACAATAGTCCTCTGAATTTTCTAAGTGTAAATCTCCCCAGCCTAGACACACTTATCTCATCACCTCTCCTCTTCTAATCATTCCTCATTGAATCTCTGTAATCGGAGATCACCCAGGGCTATGCAACAACTGACCATATTTTTTACTCAACAACTAACTTTCAAATGTTCAAACCAAATGTTAACTATTTAGCTCACCAAACTATTTCATTTTCCTGTCTATGACAGCAAGGAATCTTCCACAGGCTAAATTATTTTAAATTCATTCTATACATAATGAATTGACAGAAAAATTTTATAGAAAATATTGGAGAATTACAAGCAAATCAATAGAGTTAGCTTGACTTACAAACTTAGTTAATTCTTCAGCTTATAACAGTAATAAATTTATTGAAAAAAATTATACAAAGGATTTTCACTACGTAGCAAAAAGAGCTCTTTTGCAATAGAAATAAAGCAAAAATCTAAATTAAAAACTAGTTATTTACAGGTGAAATGAAGATTACACAAGTATTGGGGGAGGGGGATTATTCTATACCTGATATTGTTAAATTTAATAGTTGTTAAATCTATCAACTTTTTAGAACATAAACCAAAGAAACAAACAAAAAAATATTTGCATGAAATTTTGATCTCAACAACAAACAACTATTTTTTCTGGTTCAGACTTCTCTACTCTATTTACAGATGATATTTTCTACAGGTACTCAAACGGAACAAAATATATAAGCTAATTCTTTTTTCCTTTAGATCTTAAGAATCACTCTACATTTCTTCACACACAAAACATCTTAATAAAACATCATGATATCAAGGTTTCATAAATATTTGTCCTAACAAAGTTTTCAAATGAAATGGTGTGGGTTGATGAAAGCATTGATATGAACTAGAGCATGATTTTTATCTCATCAGTGAAAGAATAAATGTGTTATGATACATAATTTACCATGACAATTATTACTAAAATTCATTTATGTAAGTTGTATAATGTTCATAGTAAAATATACCTACATTTATTTTGCTTTAGAACAAGTGTATTTCAATAAACCTGCTCACAAACAAAATTTAGACTGCTGTAATTATTATAATTTTTTTTTTGAAAGCAAGTGAAATAAAACTGAAAATGTAAGAAATTTGAATCAATGGATTAGATTAGTAATTCAATTATTAAAATTTTGACATGGGAATGAGACTTACCCCCAAGACAGTATCAATATGCAGCCAATAAAGTTCCTATTGAAGTAGCTAACAATCTAATAGCCAAAAACTGGTACTGACACAGCTGTCTTTGCTGTAGGACATTTATTGATCTGAATCAACAAGTAGGCAATTATACTTTTCCACACATGCAAATGTATCTGTAATTGTACAAAGACAAAAAACAAAAACACATACACACACACACATGTACATTAAATACACACACAAAGAATGAAATATAAAAAGATAGAAATAATAGTAAATATTTTTTGTTTTTCTATATATTTCTAATAATTTCATATAAATATTTTTAGTCAATTTGATATGGCAGAGAATAATGACAAGCCTATTCCAAGTTAACACTACACTTGTCACTATGTACCTGTCTATAACACTGTAAATAGATGATTACTCATTAGTTCTAAGCAGACACATCTGCTGCCCTTAGTCTGAAAGTCTTTGGAGTTAAATGGAACAAGTTTTATCAAGTTGTTTTTTTTTTAGTATTCATCTTCAACATTATACAAAAACATTGTAGTTGTCATCATCATCAACATCACCATGTTAACATCTATTTTCTATGTTGGTAAAGATTGAAAAAGTCTGCAACATAACATTTATTCCATATTTCAATCATACATTGTCTCATCTGAGGTCTAATGTTATTAAGTTTGACTTTAACTGTTTCATTTGAAGACTGTTTTAAATAGATGCATTAAGAATGCTTACAGTCGGAAAAACGATATATGAAAATATATGTTAAAGCACTTATAGATCAAAGAACAGTGACTGACAAAACTATTCTCAAGGAACAGAATAGCAGGTGTGATCAATTATCTTAGAAGCTAACAGAGTGATTCACTATTGGAAGCATAGAAAAATATAGTGCCCTGCTCCTTGAAAATATTATGGCCAATGTAGGCAACTCCTTTATACGAAGGGTTTTAAAACAGCAGTAAGAGTAAGGTGCTTATTATATGTGAGCAGACAACTGACTCAGTGAGCTGGGATTATCTTTTAGGCTGGTTGTAGTGGCTTAGTAGTAAGAATATTTGGTTTATGATCATAAGGTTGAATTTGATTCCCGGCAGCACATTGTGTCCTTGAGCAAGACACTTTATTTCATATTGCTCTGGTCCACTCAGCTGGCAAAAATGAGTAGTACCTGTATTTCAAAGGGCCAGCTTTGTCATATTCTGTGTCATGCTGAATCTCCTTGAGAACTACATTATCACTAGCGATAATTTAGCAAGAGGCAACACGAGATGAAATAGACTTTACTTTAATATTTGAAACTATTATCCTTGCATTTACCTCTGCAACAGTTGAAGCATGATTATGGATCCCAATCTTCTTAAGTTCTTTATAATTTTCATCTGTTTGAAGTCTCGCCTCACACACACGATTTTTGCACCTTCTGTATATCTTCAATCCATCTGCATTCTGCTTATTTTTTGTGTATATATAATTTTCTTGATTGATCACTTTGATTTTTCCTTTCTCTAAAGTTATGATCCTGCAGGTAGTCAGGTTGATGGGTAGGCGTATTGAATAAATTTAATTTGATTTGCTTGAAAATCTTTGTTCATAAACTGTTCAGCGCAAATACTTAAGAGAGAGAGATAGAGAGAGAGTGAGATAGAGAGAGAGTGAGATAGAGAGAGAGTGAGATAGAGAGAGAGTGAGATAGAGAGAGAGTGAGATAGAGAGAGAGTGAGATAGAGAGAGAGTGAGATAGAGAGAG
>NC_068988.1:13143879-13146534 GCF_001194135.2 Octopus bimaculoides | reverse complement strand
GTGAGATAGAGAGAGAGTGAGATAGAGAGAGAGTGAGATAGAGAGAGAGTGAGATAGAGAGAGAGTGAGATAGAGAGAGAGTGAGATAGAGAGAGAGTGAGATAGAGAGAGAGTGAGATAGAGAGAGAGAGTGAGATAGAGAGAGAGAGTGGGGAATAAAGAAAGGAAAAATATATCTAAAACTGTCCAACAATTTTAATCCTAAAGGGATTGTTCTGAACTTTCCCTTGAAAATCAGAGTATTTTTGAGACAAATTGGCCAGTGATGAATTGACCTGGGGATGAATTAATCAATGATGAATTGACCAGGGACTTATTAACCAACGATGAAATAACTGGGGATGAACTGTCCTAGCACCTTTGCCATCATAACCAATGGAATGCCAATTTAAGTTAAGTTTTAATATTTATATGAAATAACAAATAGGAAATGAAATTAATCAAGAAGCTTGAGATTTCCCAAAGACACAAATATAATAAATGAAGGAAAATTGCTCAACTAGAAATCAAAATCTAAATTTTCGAAGAGATTAAGGATCTATTCCATCTTATTCCATCTCAATCACAGATTTAAAAAAAATTTTTTAACTAAACAGTTTGAAACTTTGAATACTGGTAGAATTTTTCACATAGAACATAGTTTACTCTGAACGTTTTTGACAAAACTTCGTATTTTAGAAGTTATTTCATGTTAAAGTTGTCGTATGTAGGTAATTTCAACCAATCGACAATGTGTATTAGGTTGAAAAAAAGCTACTGCTGTTTACAATAGTAATCAAAGAGGAACAACTTCCAGGTCATCTCTCCTAAATGTCACCACTCTGTTCGAAGACCTATAGAGCAATGAGTCCGCAGCTAGCTTTTTTGTTGTCGACGTATATGTAGTTTTAAAATGCCTTATTTCACAGCTATGAGATGTATTGTTATTGTCATGATTTTATCTTACTATAATCAACAACAAACACATTTCGTCAATATAAAAGTCTTTATTAGATAAAAAATAACATTATCAAAACATGAAGGTAATACAAAACAAACAGCAGCTTATACACCAGAAAATATGGTAATTGTAGTGACAGTGACAAGTTCGCTTGCTGGTTGCTAGTTGACAGTGTAGAAGGGAGGGAAAAGAGTACGGAATGCATGGTGCTGACTAGAAAGGAAAAAAGGATAAGGGTGGCATATTCTTTGCTTGCTGTACGAAAAGTTTCCTAGTAACACAAAACTGTATGAATATTTGTTACAGATCAATCACCAAAATTGACAGATATATGGAGTAGAAGTTTTGTATGTTCACCATAATGCCAAAAAAGACATCTCTAATCACAAACTCAATGAGCTAGTTACCTAGTCTGATACAAAATGGCTTCAATTGGGAATTGGAAGCAATTTGTCAACTTAGCCAGCCTAAACCAAGAGAATAACAATAATTAATTTTACATGAGATCAAAACTTCAGACTTACATACAAAAAAAAAATAAAACTTTGGAATTTATGTTTTCATCAAGGGCATTATCAACATAGGGGAAGTGAGCAAATAGATTAAAGCCCCTCATTGGCTGCAGCAGGTTTATTTCATTATAACTTCAACATTTTTATACAGAGTAGTAGTAGCAGTAGTAGCAGCAGCAACAGCAGCAGTGGTGGCTGTAGCAGCAATGTTAGTGCCATCTTAATAGGAAATACATCAAAAGAAATTCAAATGTTCTCCTTCGATCAATATTAAACCACTGGGAATTTTCATAAGAATTTTTGACACATTCACAACAGTGTACAGTAAATTTAAGACAGACTACAATGTTGTGAACATATTTACTAATAGAGTTGACCTAGTAATGCAAAGAACAACATATCTAGTCTGGAGTTAATTAAAATGTGAATAAGAATTAAACAATGAGATGCCTGAGATACTCCTAACATTGTAATAGGAAGCAACACTGGCATAAATATTGAAAGCAGTTGTAAGTCTAAATGAGTATCAAGATATTTTGTAGTAGGAACAAAATGTAAGATTTTTACCAGATTTAATAAAATAACTATTGATCGGTATTGTCTAGAATTATCCCCCACTCCACCCCACCCCATTTTTCTCAAGCTCTGGGTCTCATAAGGTTGGTTACTCAGTGGCTGTAGTAAGAGACCAAAATCACAACATTCCCCTTGAACAGGATGCTGGTCTATTGCTGGGTTTAAGGCATGCAATTTTGAGGGTAGGGTACAAGTCATTTACATCGACTCCATTACTTGACTGGTACTTTATTTTATCAATAAAAAGTAAAGTTGACCTCAGTAAGATTTGAACTCAGAATATGAAGAGCTGGATGAAATGCTGCCAAGCATTTTGTCAAGCATGCTAATGATTCTACCAGCTTACTACATTGTCCAGAACCTTACAAGTATTTAAGAAATATTCTTTTCTACTCTAGGCACAAGGCCTGAAATTATGGGGAAGGGGACCAGTCGATTAGATCAACCCTATTACGCAACTGGTACTTAATTTATCGACCCCGAAAGGATGAAAGGCAAAGTCGACCTCAGCAGAATTTGAACTCAGACATTTAAGGAATATTGTGATGTCAGTTTTAGTTCATTATACCTAAAGTAATAGGAATCTATCTGCCCCTTAGTTTCAGAGGGAGAGAGTAGAGAGAGAGA
>NC_068988.1:13137013-13143869 GCF_001194135.2 Octopus bimaculoides | reverse complement strand
GGGGGGGGGGGGAGCAAATCTGCTACTTTGTCAACTAGCAAGACACACAAATGAGAAGAAAAATCAGTAGCTTTCATTCTGCTATGCTGGTTTTATTTCTTAATCAAACTTCATTTAAATGTTTGATTCTGACTAATGATATTAAATGACACAAGCACTAAATCTTCAAAAGCAACCAATGTCTTGTGTCTGAATTTGGTAGACGGAAACTGTGTGTGTGTGTATGTGTGTGTCTTTGTGTTTGTCCCCCATCACCACTTGATAACCAGTGTTCGTTTGCTTACATTCCCATAATTTAGTGGTTAGGCAAAAGAGACTGGTAATTCTATTGGTCTCTTTCACTGAACCACTAAGTTATGGGAATATAAACAAATGAACATTGGTTGTCAAGTGGTGATCACACACATACGACAGTACTAGACTTAAATACTGTTGTTAATTTGTGTGACTAAAAGTCTTTAAGGCAGTGTCCCAGCATGGCTGCAATCCAATGACTGATACAAGTGAAAGACAAAAGATAAAAAAATGACTTCAAAAAATGACCCACTGTGAATGGCATTTTTTCAGTGCGTGCATGCATGTGTGTGTGTGTGTGTGTGTGTGTGTGTGTGTGTGTGTGTGTGTGTGTGTGTGTGTGTGTGTGTGTGTGTGTGTGTGTGTGTGTGTGCGTGCGTGCGTGCGTGCGTGCGTGCGTGCGTGTGTGTAAGCACTTTGAAGTAAAAATATAGACAAAAGAGAATATACATTACAGTATCTCAACCAACAACAATATCAAAAGTGACAGAGAGATCAATCAATAAAAGAATTGCTTCTAGTTTGTTGCTAATAGCAACAGTTAAGTCAATATCGTGAATTTCAGAAGGATTTCAGTATGATGATACTTATAGTAGCAAAATTACATATCAACATGTTGCTGTTGTTAAGATGCCTATTTAAGCATATTCAAGTTAGCAACAATGTACTTATGAAGGATAAGCTTAAAACTGACAGGAGATATCATGGTGAAGAACAGCTTTCTGAAAAACCTGTTTGCAATCAATACTGGAAACAGATGAGCATAGGCATGGCTGAGTGGTTAAAAAACTTGCTTTATAACCATATGGTTCCAATTTGATACCACTGCATGGTATCTTGGGCAAGTGTCTTTTGCCACAGCTTTAAATTAACCAATATCTTACGAGTGAAATTTGGTAGACAGAAACAGTGCAAAAGCTCGGTATATACATGGCTGTGTGGTTAAGAAGTTTGATTCCAAGCACATGGTTTTAGGTTCAACTCATTGCATTGTATCTTTGGCAAGTGTTTTCTACTGTAGTCCCAGACTGATCAAGGCCTTGTGAGTGGATTTTCAAACAGAGAAATTGAAAGAAGCTTATCGTCTGTGTGTCTTTAGTTTGACCTTGCAATGATAGTTATAAAAAAGAGTTTTACCATCATACAAATAGTGTCGTTCATTTCTAATCTTCCATGAAAACATGTCCAGTCAGTAAGAAATATTACTTTGTTTGGGGTGAGGGTTGATGACAGGAAAACTACTGAGCCATAGAAAATCTGCCTCAAATTTAGTTTGACCCATGCCAATATAGCGAAGTGAATGTTAAAACAACTATGACAATGATTAAGTTCATATTAAAGGTGGCACAAGCACTTCCATATACATGCATTCACACAAGAACTTTGGCCCACCAAATCCAATCAGAAGGCTTCAGTCAACCCAAGGATAATCCAGGAGACATTTGCCCAGGTGCCACACAGTGGGATTGAAACAAAAACCATGTAGTTTATAAGCAAGCTTTTTAACCACACAACAATGCCTATGCTTTATATATATATATATATATATATCATTCATTATCATCATCCTTGATTAATGTCCACTGTCCATGCTAGCATGGGTGGGACAGTTTCCCAAGAGCTGGCCAGGCAAAAGCCTGCACCAGACTTCTGTAACTGTTTTGACAAGACTTTTACAGCTGGATGTCCTTCCTAATACCAACCACCCAGTAGAGAGGACTTAGTGCTTTTACGTGGTACAAGCACAGGCGAGGTCAGTTTTGGCAAGGTTTTTACAGCTGGATGCCCTTCCAAACACCAACCACTTTACAGTGTGGACTGGGTGCTTTTAAGTGTCACCTGCACTGACAGGGTCACCAAGTACTTCCAAGACAAGAAAAAAAAAACTTTCAAGAGAGGAGAAGGCATTGGAGGAGGTGATCTTGTGTCAGATGATGTGACACAAGGTTGTAGTGAGACAGAAATAGGTGTCTTGCTGTAGGGGAAATACAAGGTTAAGGGAGAGAGAGAGAGAGAGAGAAAGAGAGAGAGAGAGAGAGAGAGAGAGAGAGAGAGAGAGAGAGAGAGAGAGAGAGAGAGAGAGAGAGAGAGAGAGAGAGAGAGATCAGAAATGCCTTCAGTTTTGATAAGATATACCGACAGATTAAAGGTATGGCTATGGGTACAAAATTTGCACTCTTATATGCCAACCAAGTCATGGGTTATCTAGAAGATAGACTTTATGAAGAAGTAGGAAAAACCTTTGATCACAACTTCAAAGAAAAAAATGAAGACCTACAAACATTTCACAACACCCTTGATACACTGCACCCATCTATCAAATTCACAACAGAAACCAGCTACAATGAACTACCATTCCTAGAAATTCACATCAAAATACACAACTCCACTTTCACAATAGACATATTTTACAAAAAATAGACACACCAATATTTAAATTTCTACTCTTGTCATCCCTCACACATCAAAAGGGACATCCCATACAGTATGGCAAGACATATCTGCACCATAGTAACTGACCCACAAAGACACCAAATTAGACTTGATGAACTCAAAAGTTTCTTACAAGAACAAAATTACCCTGTGAAACTTATAAATAATGGAATCTCAAAGGCAATGAAATTAGACATCACACAACTTAGGACTCCAAAAGAAAAAAGCAAGGAACATACTATTCCATTTATTAACACATACAATCCTGGAACAACCAATATTTTTCACGTTATACACTCAAACCTACCAATACTCTTACAGAGCTCCAAAATGAGAAAACTGATAGACAAAAACTACCTGCGAAATAGTAAAACGCCAGGAAAAAAACTTAAAAAACAAATTACAAAGAGTAAAATTCACATCAGAGAATGAAACAGTATTCTCCGTAAAGGAATGTGGAGATAGAAGATGTGGAATATGCAACAACAACAATAACTACAAATATATAGATGGGGACACCCACATAAAATTCAAAGTAAATGCAGATATCCTAGCCTTAACCACTGGTTTTGTCAATAGCCGCACACCAGGTTGAGAGCTTACAGTGAGCTCTGTTTGATTCTTTAAGTCCCTCTTGTCAATGTAGATTAGTGAATGTTGAAAACATTAGTGAAGAAAAAAACCTAGTGATCTTTGAACCAAATCTTTTGCCACAGTTCTTCTGCACTGAGTGAGACCCTCCTTCATCAAACTCATTATAGAAATGCAATGAACCACTAACTGTCCCATAGGAAAATCTGTAACCAATGATTTTATTGTTTACAAATTGCAATGTAAATTAAATAAATAAATCAATGATGATAGAGATACATTAACCAGGTTTTGACAACTGTATGTCAATTTGTTAGTGAAAGCAATTATCTTTCTTACACATAAGAACATCCTAAATACTAAATGATAGCTGCAAACAGATACATTTTGAAAATTGATAAATAAGAAATTAAGATGAAATAACATTTAAAAGATTTTGTTTCAATGTAGAAATCTATTTTCAGGCTCAGTGGGATATATTCAGAATAATTGGATTCTTAATAGTAAAATTATTCGTGTTTAGTATCTTTAAATTGGAACTAAATAGGATTCTTTTTTTTTAAACTTTACATGAGTAATATTATTTTCTCTTGTTAAGCTGGCATGGCTAATTTAATTGATATACCACCTTACCAGTACAATATGTGCCTGCATAGCAAAATCATACCTAGTAAATTTAAAATCAGAATGTAGATAGATAAGAAGATTAAATAGCAAAAGCTGTTTAGTCAAGCAGTCTAATCATTGCTGCTAATTTTCTCAGATCTCAATACAAATACCACTAACACCTTTGAAAATAAGTTGCTCCTAAAAATCAAATCAATCCTATATTTATCAAAATTCAATCTTATGAATGAGCCAAGGTATTTTTACTTTTATGTCTGTTTTGGATGATGTTATTTGTTGGATCAGACAATGGTATCAACACTAACCCATTATAAAGGATTTTGACTTATTTATAAAAATTCAACTGCAACAAGTAAAGTGACAATTTTCTCAGAAATGCAAGGCAAAAATTATGACAGGTTTTGTCATCAAAAAGCCAAAAATAAAACTTTATTTATTCAGCTATTATACAATGGGAATATAAAAAAGACATCTATACCATAAATAGTGGTGAAAACAAAAGAATCAGCTAGTTTTTCTTCTTTTTCTTTGTTCTTGTGTGTACCAGATAGGAAACATTGGTGTCTACAGCATATTGTGAAATGAAGAACCATGATAGTGGTGAGGCAAAAGTCCTTGGGTGATTAAAAGACAATGGGACATTGTGGTTTGTGAGAAGAAGAGCTATGACTGTGTTTGTGAGAAATTTATTGAAGTGACTTACATCTCTTGTGAAAACAACCAACACCAGGGTCATGGATGCTTTTAGTAGAGTCTACTTTGTTACAAACATTCAGACTAAGTTTCCAGTTTTAGAGTAACTCAATACCTTGATGTGTTGCTCCCTACAGTGTCTTCTTTGTGTAGGGTACAGATGGAAGTGGTTCTCTAGCATAGGTTCACTGCCAGATAAGATAGAGGCCTAGATCTACAAGTAGTGCTGCCTTCAGAGGTTGCCTTATTTGCTGGTACACCCACCCACAGCTACTTTCATCTGAACAACTTACAGAGACCAAAGTAGTGGCTAGCAGCATCCATGTCAGATTTTACCAGAAGAATCAGACATGATGCAAAGATCATGTTTGCTACTCTCCCTTCTTTGACTAATCCATACAGAAAGAATATCACAGAAACTGGTTGGTTTAATGGTAATAATGCTTGCAGAATTTCAAAACTTATTTACTGTAAAAATCTTCTATAAATCGATACCTTGACCAAGTTAAAAAATTAAAAAAAAACAAGAAAGCAAAGATGGTTTGCTGAAAAAAATTAACCACTCAGTTTTCCTATGCAACAATAATAATTTCTACATATTAATTCTAGTATATTTATATTCAACTATACATTTTCACCTATCTATTGATCATTTAATAACAATGTGCCTTACAATTCTTAGCTGTATATGAATCTAATGTATATAGATTAATTGCTGGTACAAATATAGAGTTAAGTATTCTAGTGTAAGGTAATATATTTTTTGACAACACACTGTTCAGTTCATCTAAGCCCATTGGAGCCAACTGTTTCTTGTCTTGTTACCACTACTACTACATGTCCTAGCTGTCATTTCTTGGACACTGTGATGATAGCCTCTGTACACATCTGAAAACTGAATATCCTTCTCTTTTACCTTCCCTCCAATCACACTTCATGTAAATCTTATAACGCTTCACAACTTCTGCTTTCCACACTATCAACCTGTAACTGACCAGTATCACCTTGTCTCACAACAGGGATAAAAAAATTAAAAAATCACCACAACATTTCGACTAAAACCTCTCTAGTTCTAACCATAACTAGTCAAGTATCTTCAAACACTCATCAGAGATGGCATAAATGGTCCTTTATCTCAAAAACTACCACCAGAATCAACCTGAAATCACAGTACCAAATTGCTGAAAACTTCAGTTGTACCACCACCAATCCTCATCTAATGCATTGCATGCAAGCTCTACACTGCATTATATATTATACATAGGTAAAACAGGATACTGATGATGATATTTGGTTACCACCACTCTATCTCTCCTTCCACTTTTGTTCGTTCTTCAGTTTCAGTGCCATCATAAATGTTGTTTTTAACTTCTCTCTCTCCCCACCCCACCCCACCAAAAAAAGACCTTTGCTCGAAACATTAGTTTTCTTGTTTCTCCACATTGAAATGTGTGAAATGTATTAACCCTTTCGCATTCAGATTTCTCTGTGAAATACAATCCTTGTTTATTCGCACATAAAACAGGTAGAATATTTGGGCTAGATACGACCAGCTTAAATGCTAAAGAATTAGGATTTTGCTAATGCTGACAAACCACTAGTTTCCATGGACTAGTTATATTTACTGTATTTAATACATTCTTATAATCATTTTTTGTAGACAGTAGTTAAACATTTGGGGTGAGTTTTTATGAAGATCGTAATTTTATGAACTATTAACCGCTACTTAAGAGGGCTTATATATACTTAGATATATACTTAAGAGGGTTTATATATAATGGCTATATCTATACACTAAAAATGAGGTTAATAGTCTGGATGTAATTAAAACTCCTTTCCTATCCATTATGTTCTTGCCAGAACAATTTAAATTAAATATTAATTTAGGCACAGGTATGGCTATGTGGTAATAAGTTTGCTTCTCAACCATACTATTCTAGATTCGATCCCATTAGGTAGCACCTTAGACAAGTGTCTTCTAGTATAGTTCCAGGTCCACCAAAGCCTTGTGAATAGATTTGGTAGATGGAAACTGAAAGAAACCTATTGTACAGGGTGGCCCAAAAGTAGGTGTACAGTTATTCAACTATCTCTTTCATATTCATATATTAACAGTTTAGATCTTAATTATGAAAAAATATGAAACCATTATTCTATGGTAATTTAGTTAATTTTGTCATGCTCCCTTTTCAGTTCGTAAGATAGAAATTTAAATGTA
>NC_068988.1:13129252-13137003 GCF_001194135.2 Octopus bimaculoides | reverse complement strand
GTGTGTGTGTGTGTGTGTGTGTGTGTGTGTGTGTGTGTGTGTGTGTGTGTGTGTGTGTGTGTGTGTGTGTGTGCGTGCGCGCTATTGTCTCCATGCTTTGACTTCATGTGATAGTTGTAAACAAGTGTCACCATCATGCAAGTAGTGCCCTTCATTTCCAATATTCTGAGAAAACATATCTGGTCATGGGGAAATATTACCTTACTTGGAAACAAGTGAAGGTTGGCAACAGGAAGGGCATCTGGTCATAAAAAAGCTGCCTCAACAAATTCCATTCAACCCACGTAAGCATGGAAAAGTGGATGTTAAAACGATGATGATGATGATTAATTCCACTACTTCACCTACTTATTTCAATACCTCAGTCTAGGAACAGTTAAAAAGATTATAAGTAAAAAGGAAAAAAATGTGCCCTGGATTCAGAGTATAAACACTTTTGCATAGTATGTTGATTACTGTAACCAAGAAGATGTGTCTTTAATATTTGAAAGTCCAAATGAAATTATTATTATTACTATTATTATTATTACTATTATTATTATTATTATTACTATTATTATTATTATTATTACTATTATTATCTATATTATTCTCTTACATAGAATTTTACAGTCATTAGTCATTCTTCCTAGCCTGAACCAAGTCAAAACACAAATTATCATATAAAAACACTTTGAAATATGCTGATTCTCTGAATACAACGTATATATTTGGTGTAAATTTTCAATAAATTGGCATTATCCTTATGTTATCAACATAAAATTGTTAGAAATAATATTAGATTTTCAGAAACAAAATTTTCAGATACAAAATAAAACAAATTGTTAACATGGTTTACTAGATTGCTTCTAAGTGTCCACTTCATTTCAACCAACATTACAAGACATTGTTTGAGAAATAAAAATGACACCTACACATTTAACAGGTTGCTTAGTAACTAATGCAAATGCCAGGAATTTTGTTTGAATATAATAAATTTCTTTCCATACATTATAGATAATCTACTTGAAACACTGCCTTCTTTTACGTTGTTATATGTATGAAATACAAAAATCTTGTGATTTTTAAAACCAAAAACGTAAAAACAGAAAAGAGTTAACCAATTCATTTTCAACTAATTTACACCTTTAAACTGTATCTTTACAAAATAAATGCATAATTGACTGTAATCCAATCATAAAATTGTTCTTTTTGTTTGTTTTATTTTTTAGCAGTGTGTCTGCCCTTGAGCAAAGCAAAATGGTTTCCTGGCCTCTGTTCTACAGAATTTAAAAAGGTAGAAAGTAAACAGTAATATGCAGTCAACTGTGGAGTATTGCCTCCAACATTCCGACAGACAAAAGAATATTAATTTGTAATAATATTAAAGTATTAAAACAAAAATATTAACAAATTTACATCTTTTTAAAATTCTACTTCCTTCTCTTGTATTGGCAAGCGTCACAGGAGTTACTTGTTGTGTAGTCGGTTACATTTCTATGTATTTTCTCATCTCAGTCATTGAACTATGGTCATGCTGGGGCACTGCCTTGAAAGGTTAAGTCAAACAAATCAACCCCAGTACTTATTTTGAGTCTGTTGCTTATTCTGTCAGATTATTTTACCGAATCATGGAAGTCATGGAGAAGTAAACAAACCAACACCAGTTATCAAGCAGTAGTGAAAGACAAACACACACACATATGTGGAAACAATGGGTTTCTACATAGTTTCCATCTACTAAATTCACTCACATAGCATTGGTTGGTCCAGAGCTATACAAGACACTTACCCAAGGAACTGCACACTGGGATTGAATCCCAAACCACATAGTTGCAAAGCAAGCTTCTTAACCACACAGCCATGTCAGCACTTCAGTTTATCTCCTCCTCCTCCTCCCTTTAATGTTACCCAGTATATAGTTATTTATTCTTTTATATATTGTATTTTATTTATATTCTGAAGAAACGAGCCTTTTTTATGCAAGGCCCTAGGCTAAGACAAAGATATTGAGGTTAGTTTGATTAGTGTTCAATTGAAACTGAAGTTTGTGGTTAGAGGGGAAAATATAGACAAGAGAAATGAGTCTGAGGAAGAATCTAGCAATGTTTTAATATACTTTAGTACAAAGCACTAAGATGTATATATTGAATTAATTTAATTAAGATGTACTTACAACCACAAAGATTAGAAGAGCAGAGACAGTTGCAGTATCAAAAGAGAGAGAATAATGGCTACGAACCACAAGGGAAATGCATGTTTGTGGCTAATAATTTTTTTGTCTAGAAAATATTTTTTATAAATATTTGCTTTGACACTACTTAAATTCCAAACTTAGTTATTATTTTTTTCATTTACTCAGATGCAATACGAATAATCATTCCTCTATATTTTCCTACATCGTTGTTTTCTATTAGAAGCTGCAAAGAGTTATCTGCATTATAAATCTAATAAGACTACAACTACAATTCTACCACTAAACTTACTATCTCTTCTATCTAACCTCAATACAATCTATCAACTCATCTAAAAACCTGCAGCACCAATTGCTCCCGAAGTTCTTGCATCCAAAGAAAAGCCAACCAACTGATAGGCAAACCATTACTTACTAATGAAATAAAACCACAAGTGTACAAATACGCTATACTTCCTCCAACGTCTCCTTTATCACCAGAACAATAATTTCTGTGAATGAATAAGTGAAATGTGTTCCTGTGGGTATGAGACATTCAGGTACAGCTATTTTGGTGCCATCTATTTGGTATGGCTGATTTGATGCTGACTTATTTGACACCAGACATTTTAATATTTCTCTTGTTCTCTCCCTCCCCTACCTCTCTCTTTCTCTCTGTTTATTTGTGTAACTATATTTCTTTATATGTATGAGGAGAGAGAAAGTTTGTCAATTATGTTCAATTAATAAACTCTAATGTCTCTCTCTTTCCCTCTCTCTGTTTATCTGTGTATATTTCTACACATGTGTGTTTACCTTCAGTGCCAAAAAGTACTGTCATCAAAACAGGCTGAATGTCCAGTCAGCCATGCCAAATCATTTGAGTTCAAACAACTGCAAACAATTGTCTCATTAGGGTCCTTGCCACACCTGGATTCACTTAATGCATCCATTTCTTCTCTATCTGTCATTTCAACATCTCACTCTCCAAACATTCTTACTGAACACATTGCCTAATCTTTAGTCCAAGAACTGCAACTACCTAAAACATCACCATTTTACATTTGCTCTTCCATACTAACATGGATTTCATGAGCCATCATGCACCAAATCAGTTTTTAAAACCTCTCTGCAAATGTTTCCCCCAGTAGAGATTGATCTACAAAGCTTCAAGCTGGACATCAACAACTACAGCAACCATTGCAGGGCTCACAAAGGCTATAGACACAGTGAGTGCCTCAAAGCAGATTTCCTACTTTACCACATCTATTTTACTTACTTCCACTACGAAAACAAGACCTGACAAAAATAATGTAGCAGTATAACATACCCTCACTATCAGACTGCCACTCTGATAACCAGACAGTGCCCCATGGTGTGCACATGTAGTCCCAAACAAAACTAAAGCAAAGCATAGCTTAGCTTATTTCTTAATGTTTGGTGAATTATTTCTCTAAGAGCTAAACAGGGTTATTATTCGTTGTGTAATCCTCATTTCAATTAATATGTTAATGAGAAAGTGTAATGTTACTCTGAAACGTTTTGTGTTGTACTTTATATATACAAAGGTGGTATCAAAAAGTTTCCAGACTAGTTCTGTAGCACACCAATAGACCACAGCACATGGTCGTGTGCACAGTGAGAGATAGCAGTGACCTTCATGAGGTCGTGTGCCAAGTGACATCACTGTGTTTACTCTACAAATAATGAAATTGGTGTTTTTGTGATCACGTGTATGCTGTAGTCTGCAATTTTTGTCATGGACAGGAAGTTGGAACAAAGAACCAACGTGAAATTTTGCATTAAACTTGGGAAGTCTGCTACAGAGACACTGAGCATGCTTTGGCAAGCTTATGGCAACAAGGCAATGAGTTGTATGCAATGTTTCAAGTGGCATTGGCACTTCAAAACAGAAGAATGTCCCTCATTGTTTTTTTCAGCATCTGCATTAGTGTGCATTGAGAGAATGCAGACTCCAGGGCCAGATCATCAATTGAGAGTTCTACTGTGATGCTTTGAAGCATTTGAGGAAGGACATTTGGTGAAAGCAACTGGATCTGTGAAAAGTGAAGAATTGGCTTCTTCACGATGACAATGCACCCTGTCACTGATCTCTCGCCACCCATGTTTCTTGCCAAAAATAACAGGGTATTGCTTCCACACCTGCCCTATTCACCAAATTTAGCACCTGCAGACTTCCATCTCTTTCCCAAGATGAAAATGAAGTTCAAAGATCATATTTTAACATTGTTGTCATGATCAAGAGCAAATTGCAGAAGGTTCTTGACTCGCTTATGGGAAACAACTTCCAGACCAAATTCCATAAGTTGCAGGAATGCTGAGGCAGGTGCATTGCTGCACAAGGTAACTATTTTGAAGGAGATAGTGTTAAAACTTAGGTAAATATAATGTAACTAGTCCGGGAACTTTTTAATACCACTTCATATAACTACCAGAATGAGATCTTTTATGTCTTACTTGTTCCAGTCATTAGACTTTGGCTATGCTGGGGTACTGCCTTGAAGAATTTTAGTTGAACAAATTGACCACAGTACATATTCTTTAAAGCCTGATACTTATTCTATCAGTCTCTTTTACCAAACTGCTAAGTTATGGGGACATAAATACACTGACACCAGTTGTCATATGGTAGTGGTAGGGGTAGGCAAATGCAGACACAAAGACAAACATACTCTATTGATTTCTTTTGCGGAACTACCAAGTTATGGGGACATAAACAAACCAACACAGGTTGTCAGGTGATAGGGGTGGGGACAAGCACAAACACAAACACACATATGGTTGGGTTCTTTCAGTTTCCATCTACTAAAGCCATTCACGAGGCTTTAGTTGGCCCTGGGTTATAGTAGACATGTGCCCAAAAGTGCATGTAGTGGAATTGAACCTGGAACCATGTGGTTAGGAAGCAAACTTCTTACTGCACAACCAAGCCTGTACATTATATATATATATATATATATATATATATATATATATATATATATATATATATATATATTATATGCAAGCAAGCATACAACTATGTACATATACACACACACATACACATACACATACACACACACACATATATGCACATATGTCCATGTGATAAATATGTGTCTGTAAACGTGTGGGAGGAAGGAGTAAAAATTATGTTCCATAATTCAAATGTCTTATAATTGCCAACTATTATATATAAATATATGTACCCATAGTACATGTTTAATCTCTCTATGTGAGACACAATATAGTTTTGGTTGCTCTACTAAAAAGCAGATGCCATCCTTCATGAGTAATAAGCCATAAAGAAAGTATCTCACAGCAAAAACATTTGCTCCAATTCTGCATAATATCGACACATTCATGAACATTTCAACTGTGTTCATATTGAAAATTAGATATAAAACAGTTCCTTGCTCTATCATTATGATAACACATTCACAAGCTACAAATTCAACAGAGAGTAAAGATGAATCTTTCTCAAGGGTATTAATGCCATAAGTGAAACAGATTCAATCAGGAATCAAAATCGATTGTGTGAGTGTGTGCATGTGTGAATGCATAAATTTGAATGAACAATAATGTGTTCATTCATAATTATACGCCTACATATATGATTGCATATAATATGTCTTTTACCAAATTACATACTCACATTCATATATGTATATGGAACTGGTTGTGCTTTCATAGAATTATTTTCACCCTCATCTGTAAATACATCATTTAGGTGAGGTACAATGAACTGTCATAAATTGTCAGTTACCCAGACTCCTATTAATTACTTCAATATGACATTCACATTACCTTTGGGATCCATGATAATCACATGGTCAAAGGAGAAACCCTTCATTTACAATTTCATTTAATGTCAGTGTAAAAATACATAAAAATGCAATGAAAATATACAGACACTCACACACACACATGAACACGTTCACTAGCAGGAAAAAAGCAAGCATTTGAGTGAAAATATTCTTAACTGAACCTGGAAAAGTACAGAACAAGAAACAGAAACTTAAAACTACTGGAATTTGAATTTAAATAATATGTCTTATTTGAGCAAGTCTTGCAATGGAAAACGAGTATGGAAAAGTTAAAGAAAACATTTGTGGTAGAGTAGTTAAATTTGAAGAACAACTTTCTTGCTGCCATAGCACCCTCTAATAGCACCCTGCCATAGTACCCTCTGAGACCATATCCAATGAGTTATACCAAATCTAAGTAAAATGAATCAAATTTTGAGCATTGGAAAAAGGAGACTTTTAAAAACAGGAGTATTGTGTGATGGGAGGAGGGAGTTTCTGGACAAGAGCCTAAGAGTATTGGATTTCCAGAGATCTGAAACACTAAATTAGCAAA
The DNA here is from genome assembly GCF_001194135.2 of Octopus bimaculoides. Taxonomy (NCBI): domain Eukaryota; kingdom Metazoa; phylum Mollusca; class Cephalopoda; order Octopoda; family Octopodidae; genus Octopus; species Octopus bimaculoides. Next base: position 13,130,486 of record NC_068988.1, on the reverse strand, counting down.
TACATCACATGATATTTTAATAGAGTCTACAAACAAGATAAAATTTTAGTCTCTCTTTCACTCATAAATTCAACACTGGACATATATACTCCATTTGTACTTCACAAGATATTTAATTCGTGGCTGAGACAAGTAAAAAAAATACAGAGTAGGGTTTCTTTCTTTTATTCTTTTACTTGTTTCAGTCATTTGACTGCGACCATGCTGGAGCACCCCAGTACTTAATCTTTGTAAGCCTAATGCTTATTCTATCAGTCTCTTTTGCTGAACTACTAAGTTACAGAGAACCACTCAGTTTACAGAGACGTAAACACACCAACATTAGTTGTCAAGCGATGGTGGGGTGGGGTGAGACAAACATGGACACAAAGACACACACACATAAATATGTACATACATATACATAAATATAATTTATATAAGGGCATTAACTATATAGCAATGCCTCATGCTTAGAGGGACTAAATAAGTCAAAAACTACCAAAAAATAAGCAACATATTTACCGAAAGCGAGGGAATGCAGCTTTCAAAATTAATCTCTTAAAAACATTTAACTTAACGGTAAACCAGTGGTTTCTCAATCAATACAGCAAAAACTGTGAAGTAAGCTGCATCAAAAAATAAATATACATAAATATATATATATATGACAAGTTTCTTTCAGTTTTCATCTACCAAATCCACTCACAAGGCTTTGGTTAGCCAAGACTATAGCAGAAGACACTTGTCCCAAGGTGTCACACAGTAGGGCTGAACCTGGAACCATGTGGTTGAGAAGCAAACTTCTTACCACACAGCCACGTCTGTGCCTATAGGTAATGAAAAGTAAAAATGAAGGCTTCATTCAGAGAAAACACGATAAAAAATACATTTATGGCTGACAAAAAAAAAATCGAAATCTGTTTAATTAAAATTAAAAAATGAAGCAAAAATCAATTGCTCTGAGAAATTTATCAATGATTTTCCAAGTGACACTACAGTTGCTTTCACATTAAGGCGACATGAGTTACTTCCCTTACAACAGATCGCGTGTATGCACATTACCCCCCCAAAAAAGTATGAAAAACACTGATTACACATTAATATGCATATATCTATCTAGATATCTTACGTGTGAATTTATTCCCACACAAATATAAAATTATATACATGTGTGAGTGTATGAAAACACACACACATAATATGTGGTGTTCAGGCTACTTAATTTAAGTATTTTATATATGTTTTTTTTCTT
>NC_068988.1:13114252-13126752 GCF_001194135.2 Octopus bimaculoides | reverse complement strand
TTTCAGTTCATACAGAAAAGAAAGCATGTAGAAGTACCACTGGACATGAAATAGGATTGGATAGGATGAACCAATACACAACTGGCATAACAAACTGGTCAGCTGTAGCAATCACACAGGAGATAGAAAGCAATGTAATTAAGTGTATGATGGTAGACATAGGCTGCAAAATGTTTGTGGATTTTGGCTAGAGTACTAGAAGCATTAGAAGAAATTTGTAGGGCACTTATCTCTTAGTTAATCAGATTGTGTCGTAACAACACTGAAGTCAACTATTATAAGAGGTCAAGGAGAGGAAATTCTAAGGGTCTCATGCTGACAGATTGATATAGAAAGGCAGTTATCACAAATTTTGTACTGACTGTGAAATAATTTCTTGAGCAAAAAACTGAATCTTGTATTTGTTAATCTAAACAAAGTCCATTGATAGGATTTCATGCTTTGTATTCCTATTGGAGCAATAAATAAACTATGTAGATGAAGGGATCAGGAAAGCTATTCAATCCATGTATAAGGGGCTAAAAATATAATCAATGAGAAATTTATTGTATAGGGAGGTCCTTAACCTTCTCTTCATTTTAGCACTAAAAGTCTATGGAAAGTTTGGTGTGTTGACTTTCAGTAGAAAATGAGATGATAGAAACCTGTAGAAGTTTGAAACTTTGAAAACAAGACTTAAATTATTCAATCAGCATAAAGACCATGTTAGCTGAGAATGTCACACAAGCACAATTACAGAAAAATGGCCTTGCTTTCCACACAAAAAGAGAGTAAGCAATACCTTAGTATTGTGTGGTCAGTACAGACAATAGATATATAGACAGTGCAATAAGATTTCATAGAATAAACTACTAAATGTCACTTTTAGCAATATTTCCAGAAATGATGACATCACCATGCAGTCTTATCTTAGTTTCTGTCTGTATATTCTTGTGTGACTTCAACACATTCCATTAAATATATATATCATTCACGAAAGTATATTACAATGACAAATTAACTACAAAATCTCATTCAAAACTATCACTACTCAAATATTAGCCATTTGATTGTAAAGTCAACCCATTTTTAATAGTGTAAAAAGTTTATCTTGAGTAGTGATGTAATAAACATCACTACTCAAGATAAACTTTTTACACTATTAAAAATGGGTTGACTTTACAATCAAATGATCTCTCATGACAACATGTTTTCCATAAATAAACATATAAAATTATATCCATACAGAATTAGACTCAGTAAAATTAGGCCACAAGAGACTTTTCAGTAGCTTGAGTTGAGTTGACCAGATGGCCTGGGTTTCAGTGATGTTTGACAATTCACCAGGAATTATTCACCTTTCCTTGCCAAATTACCATTGATAGAAGCTGAAGCAAGTAAAATGTAAGCAAGTACATGTCTAGACACAAACTCATTTGTATAACAAATGGTACAAATTGAGGTCTAGACAATAACTACGACATTGTGGATTGCATGACTAAATTTGTATGGATATTTATTTATTCATAAACTATGCTGTATTACTGCTCTGATATAATTACTGTCTGGCCACTAGCATTATTATGCAAATGAGTTAGCACCTAGGCACTAATTTGCATACTAATAAGTAGCTTTCATCTATTATCAACAGTTTGGGAATGAAGAACAAACAAATCCTGATGAGTTATTAAATAATAAAACTGGTCAATTTGATATTTCTCTGAAGGTTGCCCAAAAGGGCCCCATGGGCCTACTTTTAAAGCAAGAGTAAATACATATAGATATGAGTATGTGTTTATATATAAAGCCATTACCAATGAGGTTTTGGTACTTGGATAAATATTTTCCATAACCTACAATACATCACAGTGTTACTTTCATCTTTGAAACCAGAAAATACTTTTTACGTTGAGCCACCTTCTCATCTACATCCAAAACTTGACAATCCACATGACAAAACTTTTCTTTAACAACTACATGCTTACTGATGCACTGTTTCATCATCTGCTATAACAATGCTGTATTTATTGAGTGTACATCACCTTTAATCTGATCACATCCACCTCTTATCCTTTTCATTTTCTGTTGTGCATCAACCCTCAGATTAACCACTAACCATTTTGCTTGATTTGTCTTCCTTGGAATTTTATTTCTCTCTGGAATTTTTTTGCCAATGTTTATTATTTTTTCTTACCAATAACATGGAGCAATTGAAACTCAACATTAATGATATTAATCTAAACAATTTTTCTTATTCTTAAGAAATGATCACAATTAATTATTCATTCTTTAATTCCTTTGACTCCATGTGAGCAGAGGAAACCAACAAGAGATATCCACCTGTCTCAATCTTTGGCAAGGGATTGCAGTTGTCCCCAAGTGTAACTACCTGCCAGTGCTTCAGTTTCTGTGGACCTTCTCCATGTTTTTGGTCTGCCATACTTCTGTCTCCCTCAGGGAGTCCAGAACTTGCCTTGTAATGTTGGAAACAGGTTTCTTTAGGGTGTGTCCCAACCAACCCAATTTCTCCCTCTTGCTCTGGGTTTCAATAGGTTGCTCATTTGCCTGTTCCCACAAGGCTGCTTGTGCATCTGTCTTGTCATCTCACCCAAAGGATGTTCGAGACATCTATTCACAAATGTATGGAGCTTGTTGGAAAATTTTGCATTTTTCCCAGTTTCACATGCATACAGCAGAATCATCTTCATGTTTGAGAAAAGTACAGCTACCTTTAGGATGTTCAGACTAATACGGAGATTACAGACCTGGGAATATAATCATGAATGTATGAGCAAAAATAAAAATGAATGATACACTTCTGTGAAAAAGTCTGCTGAACCATTTGGTGGTTGTAGTGGTGCTGTAAATATCAGTGAGGTAGGAGATGAGGCTATTTTATTTTAGTTCAGTGCCTTGGTTAACTTGCAAAGGCAGCAGAAGTAGGACAAAGACTTAATATTCTGCAGAGTCTAATTCATCATAATGCATTTCATAAGAAATATACATTTATATATATTATAGATTTAGTATATTCCCTATAAATATGCATATGTACACACAACTAAAAGCTAGGCTTTACAAATCTTAGTAAAACAAAAAGAAAAAAACCAAACTTTTCCTTTGCATGTTATGGAAGTGGTCCATTTGTAGAACTCTTAAAATAAGACAGTTCAGAATGTCAACACCTAATTTAGAAACTACATTACTCAAAGAATTTTACTTTAAAAATATCTTCTTAAAAATATCTTCTCAGCTTATAAAGATTATTGATTTATCTCTTACACAAAAGCAAAAAAGCTACTTCAGGTAAAATATTCATTTATATCTTTCTCAAGAGAATTAGTTACCTAAGGGAACGGAAATGGTCACAAGAAGCAATCAAAACCATGTTGCAGATGTTTACATCTGCACTATGGATGCACAGTTCAAAAATTTTGCTTCCCAGCCATGTGGTTTTGAGTTCAGTCCCATTGTGTGGCACTTTGAGCAAGTGTCTTCTACTATGGCTCCAGGCCAACCAAAGCTTTGTGAGTGGATTTGATAGGTGGAAACTAAAAGAAGCATGTGGTATGCATGTGTATGTCCACACCACTTTGTTTTGACATCATGCAATAGTTATAAACCTGCATTACTACCATATAAACAGTGTCCTTTATTCGTAATCTTCCATGAAAACATATCCAGCCTTTCGAAAGTATTACACTGCTTGGAAACACATGAAAGTTGGTGACAGGAAGGGCATCCAGCAATAGAAGAATCTGCCTCAACAATTTCTGTCTGACCCATTGAAGTATGGAAAAGTGAATGTTAAGACAATGATGATGATGATGAACTATACCATTTACCACTATATTGTTGAAGAAAACTTATTTATCTTGACTAAGCACAAAAGAGATTTTTACTAAGAAGTATAAGATATTGACTCAAACAGTGTACTGATTGCTGTCACTAATTCATCAACCTCAAAAGAATGGAAGTAAAAGATAATCCTGACATGATTTAAACTTACAAACTTGAGGAACAAAACTAAACACAAGAAATCATTTCATTATCACCCCAACACACTTTGCCATCACCACAAAAATATTCAAACCCCCATATACATATTGATTGATAAAGATTTGGAACAGTTTTTAAAATGCATTACCAAAGTTAGTTTTCATTTCTTTTCTATAGAAGTATAGGTATTCAATAAATTTTCAAACTACATTGGTGAGTGAGCTACGACCATTATGTAGTTCACAAGAAAAGGGTTTTTATTTGTTGAATACATTAATAATGATAATAATAATGTTCTTATAGTCAGTGTTATATTAAAGTGATTATTGCCAATTTTCTACACTTATACTGACAAGCTGCAGGGCACATTTGAATGAAACACTAGCCACTCAGTAAAGGTCAAATCTGCCATGTTTAATGAACAATTATTTATATTTTTTGATATACATCAATGATTCCAAAAATAGGATGCTAATGATCCCTTTAGGGATCTAGAAGACTCAAGAGGAGTACAGGAAGAAATGTGGACAGGAGTGGGAGGGTGGCATTAGATGTTAAAAGTTAGTGAGATGGGCAAGAATACTATAGCTTACTATTATTTATATTTTGAATGACATATATATACTGAGGGGTACCAAAATATTTTTTAGTGCTTAGAGCCTCTATATGTCTTAATCTGACCCTGGATACAACCAGCTTTCACTTGTTTCTAAGCAAAGCAATATTTCCCCCATGGCTTCACAGAAGATTGGAAATGAAGGATACTGCTTGAATGACAATGATGCTCATTTGCAACAATTGCATCACAATGTAAAGACAAGTAGACCAATACCCAACCACCAAGTACACATACACACACACATATATATATACAACAAGCTTCTTTCAGTTTCTGCCTACCAAATCCATTTACAAGGCTTTGAATGATACTTGCCCAATGTACTACACAGTGGGACTGAACCCAAAAACATGTGGTTGGAAAACAAAACTTCTTTACCACACAGTCATGTCTGCACCATTCCTTTTACATACATAATGATAACTGTAACTGATGGAAATCCATTGGTGGTGGCTGCCACCGTGAATTCATTATGCAATGAAAATGTCAGTGCCAGATACATTAACAAAGCACGAAACTTCAACAACGTTTAGTTGCAGAAAATATTGGTGATCATTTACAACACTCGTTGCAATAAGTCAGTAGAGCAATTACCAAAATTAGAAGAAATTCTCTCAATGACAGATTATTTGGACAATGAAGAATTTAATTGCTTGCAGTTTTACATTGAAGTTCACTGATTGTCAAAGGGCACCTGTCCAAGTCATTTTCATTGTCTTTCTGAGGACAGTTTTCAATTCTTTGAAAACAAAGATATTTTCAAATGAGTAAACTTGAAGTTTAATTAAATTAATTTTCAGCTACATGGAAATAAACTGAATTTTATGTGCATTTGTTTGAAATATTATTCTATTCAGACATAACTTGAGATGAAGAGATTTTTACCAGTTTCCAAGCTTTTCTGAACTTTAAAAAAAGACAGAAATATATAATGGTGATAATAGATCTATTGCTATAACTTCAAAAGGAATAATTTATGAGGAGTTTTGTGTAAGTGCAGTATGAAGCTGGAAGCAAATCAGGTATCAAATATAATAGCTTTATCAGCAGGAGCACCACTAGGATTCTCTAAGGTTTGTGCAAACCATCTTAGCAAGATGTGGTTTACATTGTGTGGCTAGAATGAAGATTTGACAAAAAGTCAAATATATCATAGGTATATGAAAATTCATTCCTAATAAATTTTCATGAATGAAAACAAAATTCTGCTAAAAGAAACAATTATACGATAAATTTGTGTAGACCAAAGTCAGCATCATCTCTAATTTATAAGGTAGCTTTGTAACGTGTGATTTGGGGTTATTTTTTATTAAAGCAATCAATATTTGAGAGATATTTTACATCTTCAGTATGATATTTCTTGAGACTTTTTTAATTAAAACGCTTTCAGCAACTATATGATTAATTTTCAAATATTAATTGTTAAAAAAAAAAGATCCAAGTGGAAACATTGTCGAAAATTAATATAGTTATTATAGTTGTTTAAGTGGTACACTCAATATATTTCATTGGTATAATTGAAATAGGACAGAAAAATACAATTATGGCTTCCAAATATATATTGCCAATATTTTTCATAAAAATGTATTTCATATTTTTAAGCTTTACCCGCCTATATAGGACAATTTACCATGTATTTGATGACAGCATATTTTTTCTTTTTAAATTTTAGCTGGTATTTAATTCTATTTATTCATAATCTTATTTTCACTGTGAATGGAGAGAAAATGATAATTGTTGCACTTTTTAATCATATTCTTTCATATAATCAATATTATATGCTCACATTTTGGCTGTTTTTTAATGTTAACTAAAATTTACAATATTAACATGAATAAATTTCCAATTTAATGTAACAAAAACAAGATAGCTCCAGGTTTCTTCTTATAATTTATTTCAAGAAGTGATTCTATTTTTACTGGTACCATTCTCATTTAATTTAGGCACTTCTGCTCTGAGCTAAATAATGAAATTCTCTGTTTATTATCTTTTGATGTGTAAAATATAGAAAACTTTATCTTTTCCTCTAATTGGTGAATAGAACTGAACAGAAAATATGTTCTATCTCATACTTGATTCAGTCATTGGACTGTAGCCAGGCAGTGGCAATGCCTTCAAGAGTTTAGTTGAACAAATCAACCCCGGTACTTATACTTTTAAGCCTCGTACTTATTCTATCAGTCTCTTTTTCCAAACTGTAAAAATTATGAGGACATAAACTAACATTGATAGTCAGGAGTGGTGGAGGACAAACATAAGCATAAAGGCATACACATGTGTGTGTGTGTGTGGGGGGGGGTGAGAGAGAGAGAGTGAGAGTGAGAGATGAGTTTTTTTCCAGTTTCCGTCTAGCAAATCCACTCGCAGGGCGTTGGTCAGCCCAAGGCTGTAATAGAAGACATTTACCCAAAGTGCTGTGCAGTGGGACTAAATCTAGAACTGTGCGGTTAGGGAGCACTTCTTACCATATGGCCATCACTGTAAAAATGAATTAACATTTTTAAAAACACTTATTCACTTTCACACAGTTGCCTTGACTTATTAGAAATAGCAACCAATCTCCCCACAAACGACATGTTTTCCATCTACAAAAACAAAGGACACATTGTATAATGTAGTTCTAGGTACATCACCTCAGAATATGAAACAGTCACTGTTTGAATAATCTATCATCATAGATCTGTTTGATCAGGGCTGAGTTGGGGCTAAATAGCAACAATTTTAAAAATAAAAGTTTTAAAATTTAAATTGGTAACATAGGCATAGGAGTGGCTGTGTGGTAAGTAGCCCGCTTACCAACCACATGGTTCCGGGTTCAGTCCCACTGCATGGCACCTTGGGCAAGTGTCTTCTACTATAGCCTCAGGCCGACCAAAGCCTTGAAACTGAAAGTAGCTCGTCGTATATATATATATATATATATATATATGTATGTATGTATGTGCGTGTATATGTTTGTGTGTCTGTGTTTGACCCTCCAACATCGCTTGACAACCGATGGTGATGTGTTTACGTCCCCATAACTTAGCGGTTCGGCAAAAAGAGACCGATAGAATAAGTAATAGGCTTACAAAGAATAAGTCCTGGGGTCGATTTGCTCGACTAAAGGCGGTGCTCCAGCATGGCCACAGTCAAATGACTGAAATGAATAAAAGAGTAAAGAATTCAATAACAGGTGAAATAGCTAGCTGTAGCCTGGAGTTTAGTCAAGTAATGAGTTATGAAAAACAAGCAATGGGTTATAAAAATAACTACTATTAAGAGTATGACTTGAAATTCATTAAGGAAGAAAAGATCATGAAATTTAATATAAATTCCTATAAAGAAATATAGACAAACGAAACAAAGAAAAAACAAAAACAACCATGATGATAGACTCATGTCAGATAAACCAAGAAACAAAAGTTATTTATGTATTATAAAACATTCACACTTCAAAAATATATTTAACAATTAATTCACATTAAACCTTTTTAAAAATATATGGCTGACAGAGACATTAGAAATGAGATCTTTGCAAATAATGAATTTGTATTTATTTCTTTTTTCTTTTTCTTTTTTTTTTCCAGTTTATTTGTTGTCACTGCAAGTGACAAAAGAAAATCAGACACAGCTTTTACATAATTCATTAGATGAATTTAATAGAGATTCATTTGGAGCTAAGGTTATAATAGTTATGAAAGGGTTATAAGCCTCTTTTCGTTTTTATACAATAGATAAAGTAAATATAATCATAATGTACAGATACATTACACAATATTTTTAAAAAATTGATTTATTTTGCAATGAATGAAACAAGTCACAAAACCATTTTGTGTTTATTGACTAACAGAATAAAGATATCTACATTTATTTTTTGCAATAGATGATGATAAGAAAATATATTTAGTGGAAAGATAAGCAGTAAACAATAACACATCAGAAGTATTTAACTTTCAGCCAATAAGTTACTATTGCACAACTGAAAGTAGTTCAAAAGACTGCCATATTCATATTCAAAATGGGTTTCCTGATTTTATTGATTCCAGTTTGAAACAATCATGTTTATCAAGTTTACCTGAGGGAAATTTAACAAACTTAACTTTACATAGACATGAAAATTTCAATGACACTCACATGCAAAACAAAACTCATTAACATACTTAACGCAAGGAGTATTATAAAACTAAGTAGAAGAGAAAAAAACAATACTATTATTATTATTATTATTACCAAGCTAAATGTAGAGAGAAACAATATTAACCAATGACTAATATTATTTTAAATCTTTCAACTCATGAGAGACATAATGCCATGCATATTTTGGTATGATCATGACCTCATCAGCAAAGCATAGACTTCATTATAATAGGTGAAGTAGTGCTGAAAGAATCACTTAAGTATGGTAAAGTCTTTGCTTCATGGAAAAGGTCATGATAAAAACAAAACATGTCCAGAGTAGTCTCCCATACATCCTGGGGTGACTAAAGAACCAACATACTATCAGCAATTGACAAGTATTGTTTTTTTACACACCCTGAAATAAACTTCTACATAAAATGCTAACACAAACTTAACACTGCCCTGCCTCTTTTAAAAACAACTTTCATAGTTCTTATTTCCATGTATTATTATCTAATATGTATTGGTCAGCCTGAGGCTACAGTATAAGACACTTGTCCAAAGCACCACACCACACAGTGGAATCAAACCCAGATCTAGCAATTGGAAAGCAAGCTTTTTAACCACAGAGCCATGCTTGCACCTCTGATCATGAACTGCACAAAAATTATTAGAATTACAAATCCAGTCAATGTATGCTATCTCACACACACTAAAAATGTTTAATGGAAATGCTTCCTCATCATGGTCTCTTTCATTCACTGAACTCACTGAAAACCAGACACATCAAAACAATGTGCTTAATCAGTGAAAAACACAATTAATAACTGAAAATCAATACTAAATAATTTCTTCAATTCAGCAGCAGAGCTTTTTAAAATACAAAGGCGATGTGGTTAAGGTATTGGATAACTGGCATAAAATTGCAAATCCAGCTCATAAAACGATATTTCACTGTGGGATCCATTGAAAAAACAACTATCATAACAATTCAAATGCTAATATACAAATTTGCAGAACTGTCTAATGCATGCTAAAGGGATCTTCCTTTGTCTTTTACTTCTTTCAGTCATTCGTCTGTGGCCGTGCTGGGCCACAGCCTTGAAGAATTTTAGTTAAATGAATCAACCCTAGTACTTATTTTTCTAAGGTCTTTTTTGCCAAACCACTAAGCTATGGAGATGTAAACAAACCAACGTTGGCTGTCAAGCAGTGGTGGAAGACAAACACAGACACAAAACACACACACACACACACACACACACACACACATTTATGAGGTGAGGTACCCAAAAGAAACCGGAATTTTCCAATGTTATTTTATGCACTTAGTTTTACGTGTTTACACTTTTATTGCCTTCAAAGTATTCTCTATTTGAAGCAATGCATCAGTCCAGATGTGTTTTCCATTGTTCGAAGCAGTCCTGGAACTCTTGCAAACAGAATTTTATGGAAGCACACTGTTCCTTTGTTACAGTCATCGCAAAAATCGATGAACAGAAACACACCAGCATGACTTCACCCAATGCCGTCAGTCAGCAGACTGATGCCTGAGGGTCACATCAAGTGGCTTCTAGTGGCAGAAGCCTGAATTACAATGGGTTTGTCCCACAGAGAATGTTTCCAGTTACTTTAGGGTGCCCCATATATATATGTGTGTGTGTGTGTGTGTGTGTGTGTGTGTGTGTGTGTATATATATATATATAACATTCAAACACTAAGATTTGAAATTAGATGTCACTACTGTTAATTTCATCTGTGGATAAGATTTAAAATTGACATTGATGGTATCAACAGCAGTATCATAGGTGGTCCACAGGCAAATAGCATTATTTAGCTATAAATTACAAATTTGCAAGAAGCATTAGGATGCTTAAAAGTATACACTTGCTAGAAATAAGAACTAAAGTCTTAATTAAACCACCATACAATAGCAAGATAACAGAGAAAAACAGTTGGCGAGGAAACAAAGAATTAATACATTCAAAGAATTACTACACACACACACACACGTATATATACACATATATACATATATATATATATATATAATTAATTTAAAAAATGGAGAAAAGACAAGGAAAAAAACAACATGCAGATGTAGCACATGTAAAGTATTAATAAGATGCTCAGAGAAAGAAAAGAGTGGTTGTTTTACGTTAACCCTTTAGCATTTAAACCAGCCATATCCAGCCAAAATATTCTACATGCTTAATGTTCAAACAAGTCAGATCTGGCCTCTCACACTTACCCTACATTATCATTCTAAAAATATACAATCATATCATCAAAATCTTAAAGCTATGAGATAATGCACGAGTAATTCAAAACAATGTGAATAGATAAGGAATAAATTTAACAGAATAAACTGAACACTAAAGAGTTAATGTCAGGATACCTGAATACCAGAGGAAGCTTAAGATGTTCTTACTGTTTATCTTAGGCAACCCATAATTGTGGACAAAACACTTATTTATTCACTCACAGTGAAATTTAATTCAAAACAAGAAATTTGTTTTTCTTCAAGTAAGACCAATTACACTTCATAATAATCTTCCTACAGCTTGGAATTATAAGTGATTAAGCTTTTAAATCTAAGAAGCCAATAAAGAGCAGAAAGAGAAAAAAAAACAAAACAAGTACAAGATAATAGTTTGAGTCATGCAGAGTTATAGATCACTTGTTTGTATGGCACCGTAAACTGTCCAAACAACAGTTAAACAGCTTTGATTGAAGCATAAATCTAATTTCTTAAGCTTAGTTATATTTGAATACACTATATTAATATTTTCATAGGAAAAAATTTAACTATTTATTTCTATGTCAGACATAAGGACCTTAGTACTGTAATTGAGATGGATATAGCCAACTACAATGATTTTACTGGCATTTGAGGAATGAAATTCTAGCAAGATAGGAACTGAAATACATGAAGCCAACTATTACTAATCTGTCTCTTTATCATATATGCTAATGAGTTTCCCAAATTGACAATAAATAATAATTAGAACTGACAGGTTTTAAACTTCCTTAATTATCCTCTCTTCAATTCAGAAATCTGTCACAAGTTACAAGCTTGGTTTTCACTTTTTATTATTATTTTAATTATGAATTATTTTATAATTAAAATGCTATGGTAACTCGACATTTATAGTTATCAGTCAATGTAAAGGAATTAATTTCTAGTTCTCAATGTATGATTGTTAATTAGCTATAGTGATCAGCTTAGAAAAGCTTAACCTCTCAAATCTTCCCAGACATGAATATTTCTATTATTATCACAATTTTCCGACTGGCTGACTTACACTTATTTGTTGTCAGTTATCTACCATTAACTATTGTCTGCAAGGTGAATTTTTATTTCGTTATTTATTTCAAGATTATAAGTTTCTTCTGTTGTAAGATCTTAGAAAACTAAATAAGCAACTTGGCTACCATTTTCTATTCCAATCATTACTCTACATATTTTATAGATACAAGAATAGCCTGGGCAAAGTTTAGAGAGCTCTTACACCTGCTGGCGACAAAGGGACTCTCACTCAGAGTAAAAGGCAGACTGTATGACGCATGCGTACGAACAACCATGCTACATGGCAGTGAAACATGGGCTGTAACTGCTGAGGACATACGTAAGCTCGCAAGGAATGAAGCCAGTATGCTCCGTTGGATGTGTAATGTCAATGTGAATACCCGTCAGAGTGTAAGTATCTTGAGAGAAAAGCTGAACATTAGAAGCATCAGTTGTGGTGTGCAAGAGAGACGATTGCGCTGGTATGGACATGTGGTGAGAATGGAGGAGGA
>NC_068988.1:13099106-13113890 GCF_001194135.2 Octopus bimaculoides | reverse complement strand
AAAAGACACCATTTCGAGCGTGGCCGTTTTCGTGCGGGTGATACGTAAAAGCACCCACTACACTCTCTGAGTGGTTGGCATTAGGAAGGGCATCCAGCTGTAGAAACTCTGCCAAATCAGACTGGAGCCTGGTGTTGCCATCCGGTTTCACCAGTCCTCAGTCAAATCGTCCAACCCATGCTAGCATGGAAAGCGGACGTTAAACGATGATGATGATGATGATGACTGAATTGATAAGATAGTGAACTCCTGTCTTAAATATTCACGTATGTGATACATAACATGATTATATTCTTCTACAAGTTTCAGTCATTGGATGACAGCCATAATGGGCATAAAGGGAGATAATCAAAATTAAATTAAAAGTATTTTTGTTCATCACACCCATTCTGTCATCCAAACCAATGCACGCACGCACGCACACGTGCGCACACACACACACACACACACACACACACACACACACACACACCACTATTTATTTGTAAAATCAACAACTCCCAACATCAAAATCAAACTACATGTTATCCATTATGCAAATTGAAAATCATCATCCTTGCAATCTGAATAATTTAACTTGTGAATCTGACATATGAGTCATATAAAACAATTCAGAGTTATTTTTTTCAGTACCATTTAATAAAAAAAGAGATGACAAAAGCATGTTTGAGGCTCTGATGAAACTGAGGTGTTATTCAGGCACTTAACTATGAGTCCATCACATCTTATAGTGGAAACAGCATTAAGTTAATGAAGTTCATAAGATAAGTGGTTAGTCTTCTGTCATCTCTTTTCTCATCACTGCTCTGTACTTCATTCAGAAGTATATATACATTGAGTTTTACACCAGGTTATACGCAACTGAGTATAATGTATTCACTAACTATATGAGCTACAAAATCTTCCCCCATTCAATATTTCTCATGTAATCTTATTTTTTACTTGTTTCAATCACTGGCCTGCAATAATACCATCTTGAAGGGTTTCGTTAAACAAATCAATCCCAGTACTTAATTACATTTTTTAAAGTCTGGTACTTATTCTTATTGGTCTCTTTTGCAAAACCACTACATTATGGGATGTAAACAAACCAACACCAATTGTCAAGCAATGATGAGGAGGAGACACACACACTCACACACACACATATACACCATCTACCAAATCCACTCTAGTACAAGACATTTCCCCAAAGAGCCACACAGTAGACTGAACCAAAGAGAACATTGTTGGGAAGCAAGCTTCTTAACCACACAGTCACTCCTGCACCTAAGGTGCACTTCTTTTTTTAATATTACGATATAAAGAAATGGCAGTATTTAGCCAGATTTATTATAATTTCTGTATAAGAAGACATTGAAACATTCACATATCCTCAAAGCAATAGGCAAATTCAAGTGAACTTTGAACTTTACTGCTGTAGACTGTTTTATGTATCCACTAATATGGAAGGATACATAAAACATAATAAATGCAGAACATAAATATTTTTGTGTAAAAAATTTTATTATCAAGTACTTAAGTTTTTTTCCAAAGCAACAATTCATTATTATAGAGTATTTCAAGTAGAAAAGTATTTCTTTTTCAGTTTATATTTGCATTTTGATATTATTCTTACTGGTTATTTATTAATTTAAACTTCAAATTAAACAATTCAAATAGTATTTTCAATAATAGAATCATTACATTATGGCCTCCTGCATTGAAGTTAAATAACAGCAATTCCCTTGGATGTGCATCTGACTGTAGTGACAAACATTTAAATAGTTAATCACTAATACCAAAAAATATAGTGATTAAATTTTCACTGAATATCATTTAGCTTGGACAATAGATACAACTAATTAACTTCTACCATGTCATCTCAAATGTTAGTGATGCATTAAGTGAAAATGGGTAATGTGTATAACATGTACCTCTAATATTTAGGTTTAAAAATCCAGGAAAACCTGTCTATTATATGCCAATAGACATGGTAGATGCAAATATCAGTGATACACACAGGAGTGGCTGTGTGGTAAGAAGCTTGCTTCTCAACCATATAGTTCCAGGTTCAGTCCCACCGTGTGGCACCCTAGGCAAATGTCTACTACTATAGCCTCAGGCTGACCAAAGCCTTGTGAGTGGATTTGGTAGACGGAAACTGAAAGAAGCCTGTCATATCTATCTATCTATATGTGTGTGTGTGTGTATGCATGTTTGTCCCCACCAACACCACCATTGCTTGACAACCAATGTTGGTGTGTTTACGTCCCCGTAACTTAGCAGTTTGGCAATAGAGACTGATAGAATAAGTACTAGGCTTACAAAGAATAAGTCCTGGGGTTGGTTTGTTCTTAACTAAAGGTGGTGCTCCAGCATGGCCATAGTCAAATGACTGAAACAAGTAAAAGAAAAGAATACACACACACACACTTCATATTTCTTGCAGTCAATTCTCATGTGTGCATCAAATCATGTTTGAAAGTATTGCTGTATACTACAACAGAGCATGTGATAACACAAAATATG
This sequence comes from Octopus bimaculoides, assembly GCF_001194135.2. Lineage (NCBI taxonomy): Eukaryota > Metazoa > Mollusca > Cephalopoda > Octopoda > Octopodidae > Octopus > Octopus bimaculoides. Next base: position 13,111,379 of record NC_068988.1, on the reverse strand, counting down.
CCATTTGTCAGTAATGCATTACAGAATTGGATCTAGATATGTTGATAGTACTGGCTTAGCATTCAAAATGATATTCTATCATCAATGTTCTATTTGGTAATGGTACTTAACCTTCAGTGATCCATTACATCTACCTATAAAATTATACCATAATGATATAAATTTCGCAGTAGCAAACAGGGACAAATAGTATGTTTAAATCTACTCACAGGCTTCAAAAGCCAATGGGGAATTGTTCTAACATGACCACTTTTCAATCATTACATGGACTAGGGAGTACAATGGACTAGGGAGTACAAGCTAAGTCTATTACCAACAGTAGTACTTTTGATGCAAACAAGTGATGCAAACAAAATAGTGAATCTGAACAGGAGCTACTCGTATCTACACAAACTTCAGATTTAACTGTAGTTTAACTTCAAACTGATGAGAAATAAAGAAATGTATAATACAACTAAAATATTAAGTTAAGGATTCTAATAATATAAAAGATTTAAGCACAAACTCAGAAACTTATAATTTTTCATAATATAGATGGGTGCAATTTTAATAAAATCTTAATTTTAGAAGTATGAGTGAATAAAGCCAAATTGAGAATTAACAATGAATGGGGTTTTTTTACTAATATATAGCATGCTATCATGACCCTGACCTAGTGAAAGCCACTGGGATATATAGGTTAATACACCTAAAGTCCATATTTAAGTATTTGTTATTTCAAAATATCTACATTGTGATCAAGTACAAAAGAATTACACGCAAAAATGGTTTCCTGTTAAATGATGATAATCATCACCACCATTATCATGATGGTGATGATGATCTTGAAAAGGATTTCTCTTGTTTTTATACAATATTCACATGAATCTCTGTACCCTGTGTATAGTTGTATGTAAAAGCTTGCATGTGTGGGTTTGTAGCAGCAGGTAGAAATATCTTGTTTCAATAAATATAACAATCTCATACATAATTCAACACGTGTGTGTAAACATTTGCATACGTGCATGTGCATTGTAGTATTTTTGTCTACCAGTAATTGTTAATTTCTTTTGTATTGAACGATAAGAAGCTACAATTGAATTATTGAAAACAAAGCCCTGTGTTTTGATATATCCTAGCAAACAGAAGTGATTCTGTCAATAACTTTATTAAGCTGCCATGTAGTCAATTGACCTGTTGTTTTGGTGGGTAATTGCTAATAGAATCAAAGTCATGCTGCAATATAAATCAATAGATGTAGAGAAAAAATTTAAGATGGCCAACCCAATTTATTGATTTTTTAAAAAACTAATTATGCATCAAACCACATGAAATGTCTTTAGCCAGACATGGAACTTTGAAAAAAAAACCAAAATAAAAAAAAGACGTTAACATAATATAGGTAAAAATAAATAAATCTTATCAAGATACCTCACTTTTAATACTCGCTGAAATTAAGGATTTAGGAAAATATTTAATGATTTTGCATTGTTATTTATGCAGGCCAAATCTTGAAATAGTGGCCTTAAATATTGTGTAACAGATCAGCTTTTTTCATCAGCATTTAATGTCCACATGCCAGCAGTCCAACCCATGCCAGCATGGAAAACAGATGATGGTTTTCCATGCTGGATTGGGTTGGATGGATTTTCTGAGGTTGTGTTTTATAACTGGATACCCATCCTGTTGCCAACCCTTTTAATCACATCTTATGACATACAGAGATATAATATGCCTATTCTAAAATTGATATTGCAAATAAAAATATACTTTTGGTAATATAATTAAACAATTTTCGTTTCATATTGCATAAAAACAACATTCTTTATTATCTATACACTGCTTTTTAAATTAGAATATTTGTTTCAATAGAAACTTTAGCAGCTTTAGATCTACTGTCTTTTAAGAAATGTGTAGTTACCACAACTTCCCATGCCTCTGTCATATAACTCAAATTTAATGCCAAATTAAAAAAAAATTGTACTAAGTTGTTTTACAGCTGCTTTTCAAATACATTTTCAATTATCTCAAGTTTTATGAAAATATTTTTCAAACTCTGATATGGGCTTTAATTTTTATAAATATAGAAATAATGTAATTAAAAGTATATGGAGAAAATTTCTATATTCTTATGACAGGCAGTCTAGAAATATTATATTCACATTCATCATACAGAAATGAAATGTTTCAAAATAATAAGTACAATGCACTGAAACAAATGAACTTCATTTATTAATGGAAATGGTAAAAACAGTACCAAAACTATTTGTGTTGCATAAACATTTCACAACAATAAAAACAAACCTCAAAGAACTTAGTGAGTTTATGCAAGGTTGTAGATTTAAATAAGTGGGGAATAGACAGGTTTTGTTTAAATATAATAATTATCAATGCTATAATTGTGTGAATAAATTATTATTATTTTTAGTTATATTAAGACAAAGCTACCTAAAGAAGAAACCATTCATTTAGGAGATCCCCTTCATTAATTTTGAGCATTCCTAAAAAAAAAAAAAAAGAAGAAAAAAACCAAAAGAGTTGATTCCCATGGTTGTTATTTGTGCATGCTAAGACAATATGTGTATGATTAAAGGTGAATAAGACTTGTCATTAAAAAGAGAAAACAAAAACAAATCCCCTAAGCCAGTCAAATTTTCAAGTATTTTATCAATCAGATATACAAAAGGAAAACACCCACTAGTCCAGTGGATTATCATTATATATGATCTCTTATTAATTCCTACCTTAGGTGTTAACTGTTTGCAGCTTCAAATATTTTCTTTCTACTGAATTAATTAAGCGTGAGGAAGACTAATGTCTTAACTTTTATCCCTTAACTAATTCATTGATTACATTTTACAGGTCAATACACAACAAGAGTAATTACTGAAAGCAATTGTATTCTTATATTATATGAGAAAGTCTTCAGAAATTTCTAGCATAACCTCATATATGATACTTATTTTTAACAGTGTTTTCATTCAGCCTTGCCAAATAGATATTGATTAGCTCAGTATAACAACATTTCTTTCCTACACTAAGAAAAATTATTTCTACATTAATGTCTTTGTTTTAAGGGCAATTAGCTACTATTTATCTACTTTTACAGATAATAGTGTCAGTTTTACTTCCTCTGTTCAGAGCTATACTGGCTGCTCACATCACATTTTTCTAGTTCTCTCGTTACAAGCACTTCTTGAAAAGTAAAATTACATCCTCATAAACTAGTTATTTGCCATCTAACTAATGTAGAAGTTTCTCAAAGAAATCAATTGAATATGATGGTTCTGTTGTCATTTTCTCAAAATGCCAACGTCCTGAGATTTAAGTGCCTCGTAAGGAAGGTTTTGCTAATGATAAGTTATTGATTACACAGTCTTGCTCTAGCTGTAGGAATCAATAGTACAAAGGTGTTATATTTGGAGAATTCTTTAGTGACTGAAATACTACAATATAAACAAATCTTACCTCACAAGAATACATTTTATAATATGAGTCAAAGAAAACCTGCAGAAAATCAGCTCTACCACCTTAAAAGAAAGAGATATTGTATATACAAGACTACATTATCATGGATACACTATGTCTTAAACAAAGACAGGATGATCAGAGCTTGAATACCTTAGTTCATAGAACTGCTCAATCAAACCTGACCTGGGGCTAAACAACAGACTCATATAATATATATTTGTATTGTACCTTTAGGGGTACTTTGAGCTGCCCTTCATTAACAATCAACAGAAACTATAGATGGAATTGACTTCTTTACCAGAGGATTCTTTGTACCTTAGAAACTGAGCCACACTAATACATACACTTTTTAGTTCTTTGATTGGCTCAAATCGTGAAGGTTTCTGCCATTCAAGAGCTCTGCCACATATTTCACAATCACTCTAAGACCAGTATAGATCCCTTTTTCTCCTAAATGTAGGAGAAACAAAAAAAAAGAAAATAATAATAATTTTCTCTTTATTAAAGTAAAAATAGATTTAATGAACCCAAAAATTTTCCAATGCATCAAAGATTTTTGTATAAATTTGTGGAGTGATCTTTGCTCTGTCAGTAGGAAATAGAAAATGACATAAATTTTCTGACTAAAATGAGAATAGAGTAACATAGGCACTTTATGAACTCTATAATTCATGAACCTAGTACTTAAATAAACTATAAAACATCACTCATAAAACAGTTTTTCTGCTTAAAAAGCAAAAAATATCAGTTAAGCTATGTGCTTTTAAAAAAAAAATTAATAAGTGTGGTGATACGTAATTCACATGACCAATTCATACAGGTTAAGGTATTCAAGCCCTGATCATCCCTGTCTCAATGTATGCACCACTCTATCCCAGTAACTCCAGTCTCCTTTGTCTAGTCAAGCTTATTCTCACATTCAAATGTTTTTCCTTTGCAGGCAAGATCTACGAGCAGATCACTGGAGTGGCCATGGGAATGAAGAAGGGACCCACCTATGCCAGTTTGTTGGCTACATTAAATCCCAGGTCTTCTCCCAGTTCACCATTCCCACTCCAGAGCTGTATAATCATACTGATGACTGTTTTGGGGCCAACTCTCTCTTTTTCTTGAAAGGAGATAAACACTTTCATTTCTTTGTTAGTTCTTTCCACCCATTTCACTAATTTACATCTTCCATCTATGAAAACTCTATTCACTTCCTTGACCACCCTACTCTGACCCTCTCCATTTCCAAAGTATACTGAACCATAGCTTCTTTGGTCTTCCACTCAGTCTTTTTCCTCCTTCTGGCATCTACTCCATCCCAATGGTAGCATGTCCTTCCTGTTGTAATCGAAACACATGGCCAGTAAACCGTATTAGCCACTTAGTTACCTTTTCCTGCAAGCTTCTCATGACAGCTCTTATCATCTCTTCATTTCTCACTGTCCTGGTAAAAGATGCCCAACGTTGAATGTAGGCAGTATCAGTGTAACACATCCAGCAATTGAGAAATCTTTGCTGTCTTCTTCCAGGTTTCACAGGTGTAGATGGCTGTTGCTTTAACAAGAGATGAGTATAGCTGCAGCTTTATCTTCTTCCTGATGGTCTTTGATTTCCATGTTGGACAAAGGTAATGGCATACTGACATTGCATCACCTATCCTGGTTCAGACTTCATCTTCTGCATCACCCTCAAAAATACAGCTTTTAAGATCTGCAAATTTAGACATGCTCGATTTCATCTTCTCCAAGATTGACAAGTTATGCTTGGGCTCCACCAACTGACATGGCTTTGGCTTTTCCACTGCTAATCAGCAGAACTGCTCTAATTCCCAAACTGTACTGGCTGTCAGGGTTTGCGGCATATCTTTGTCAAAGACTTAGCCCCAAGTCATTTATGAAATGCAAATCTGTCAGTTTGCCCAGTCTTCACATTAATCCGAAACGAGTGCAATACATCACTTTTTGCACAGTGAAATCGATTGCCATCAGGAACTGAAATGGCAACAAGATGCAACCCTGTCAAGTATTGAGAGTTTAGTGTATGAAAGAGAGACAAGCACAGGGGTTTAACTATAGAAGAGATACCTGGATGTCCCACATTATATAAGGGTAGGAGTAGCTGGAAAGAAGATGGTAGTCATGAGGTTCCAGAGCAAACTCTCAAGGTACAAGAAAGTGAATATATGACAGAATATAGACAGTGAATCAATGGGGAAGTAGAGGCTGGGTAATTTCCAAAAAGTACGAGAAGAGCGTAAGAGATGGTTAGAGATGGGGGTACTGGTGAATGTTGTTAGTGAACAAGCTTGGGGGTGTGGTTGATGTAACATGATGGAGATGAAGAGAGAGATATAGAAGTGGCTCAGGAAGGAGGTAGTGACAAATAGCAACCTGTAAGTAGATCAGAAAGTAGGGAGATGATGTGCCGGGTGTAATAATGAGGTGAAAGAGGGTAAAATATAGTGATAGAGATGGAGGTGAGAAGTACATAAGAGTGGCTATAGTGAGTGGGGTAAAATAGTGGGGTGGGATCGATCACAGATATGTTGAAATTGATAACATATCAGGGGTATTAAAAGATATGGCATGACAGACTTATGAAGGAGAAATAACTAAAGGCACAAAAAGAGGGTGATCAGTGAAAGATAGTGTGGGAAGGGATGATAATGAGAATAAGGTACGGAAGTTAATAGGAAGTGGTTCCAGAGGAAGAAGGAGGGAACTGGTAGCACAAAAAATAGGGGATGAAATTATATAGTGATTATAACAGCCAAGCAGTGCCTTACATTGTTGCCTATCAAGTTGTCTCCATATTTCATCCTCTTAATATTCATCCCTTTTCTCACTAAGGCACTGCTTGGCTGCTACAATCAGTATTTATACATTTTCTGCTATACAAATACAATAGCAGTTCCCTTATATATATGTCACTTCAGGGTCATGGTTTAAAGGGAACTATTATTGTGAATGCATATCAGAAAATGTTTATAAGTCGAAACAATTTGTTGGCCTTTTAGGTTTCCTTTTTTTAATAATTGCTTATGTTATATAATATTATGTTATATTACATTCATAGTATATCATGTAATATAATATAAATAAATCATTGGATTGCCAATATATATATAAACAAAAATACGCATATATATATATATATACAAACACACACACACACACACACATATACAAACACACATACATACACAAACACACACACACATATACATAAATACACACACACACACACACACACACACACACACATATATATATATATACACACACACACAAATATACATATATACACACACTAACATAACTATACAGCTACGTATACATTTATAAACACACATGCACACATACATGCATACACACACACGCATATATATATATACACATATATAGACATCATTATCATTCAACTTCCATACTGGAATGGTTTCAGATAACTGGCAGTATCTGACAGGCCTGAGAACTGCATTGTGTTGCAATCTCTGTTTTGGCATAGTTTCTATTGCCGGGTGCCCTTCCTAATGCCAACCATTTCACAGACCATATTGGTTGCTTTCTCTCCTGATTCCAGCACTAGTGAAGTCACTATGAAGCTCACAAAAATAAGATTTTCAACTGAGTGTGGCTATTGTAGAGGAAGAAACTCTCTGCTAAGCAATAACTATGAAAAGGGGTAAGAACAAAATGGGTTTCTCACTAGAGAACAGCTATAATGCTACTCACATCATCGAAGAATGAGTGGAAGTAACCAAGATGGGATTGGAAAGCGAGATAATAGTGTTGATGAAGTTCAATGGTGGACCCTCAAGGAGTGTTGATGATAAATAGAGGGAAGGTAGGGGAGAGTAGGTGATGACTGTAGAGATTGGGTGGAGCTGAAGGATGAGTACAGTGAATGCACACTCCTTGTTCTCTTGTCAGCTTTTAGCTCTTACCTTGAGGATCTGCCCTGACATTTCCTTGACTTATGGTCTCTTAGACAACTCACGTACATATATATGTATATATATATATATATATATATTTCCACAATGTAACCTCGTGGGCATCGGTGCCGATTTTTTCTTCCTCCGTTTTTCCATTCTTTGAACTTTCCGTCTTTCCGACGAAGGGCTCCGCCCGAAACGTCATACTCTCTCTCTTTCCTTTCCCGAGTGTCTAATAACACTATCCGTATCACGTCCTCACTTTGTTGTTTTTTCGTTATTGTTTGTCTTTTTTTGAACTTATATATATGTATATATATATATATATATATATATATATATAATCACCACAATTTAACATCCATTTTCCATGCTGGATAGATTGGGCACCAGTGTCTTGCTACAGAGGAGATACATGGCTACCTCACATTATGTAAGCATGGGTGAGAGTAGATGGAAGGGAGATAAAGATGGTAGCGATGAGGTCCCAGAGCATACTCTCAAGGTACCAGAAGGTGAATATAAGGGAGTATATAGATAACAGATCTTGAAGGGGAAAGGGTGGAAGTGGACAATTTCATAAGAGTGTGGGAGGAGGATGACAGATGGTTCGAGATGGGGGCTAGAGGTTGATGTAGTGAGTGGTGAACAGTTAGAAATGGGGTTGATGATAAATATCATTACGGAGGGAGGAGGTGAGAGGAATACAAGAGGGGGAGATATGGCAAGCAGTGGCATAAGAATTGTGAAGAGCAACAGCATCATAAATCTGAAGATAGATCAGAAAGTAGAGAGATGATGTTCAGGGTGTAAGTGGAGCGGAGGGTTGTGAACAGTGGCAGATATGTGTGTGTGTGTGTGTGAATGTATGTTCATATATATATATATATATATATATATATATATCTCAATGTGTCTATAAATATGCATGTGTGTACATACACGCACACGCACATATATACACACTCACACATATACACACACATATATACACACACATATATACACATACATATATACACATACATATATACACACACATATACACACACACATATACACACAAACACATACACACATACATATATACACATACATGCACGCACACATACATATATATACACACATACATGCACGCACACATACATATATATACACACACATATATACACACGTACACACACATACATATATATACACACATACACACACATACACATATACACACACATACACACACACACGTATACACACATATATACACATACAAAAATGTATGACAAGTTAAAATTGCTTTTGAAAAATAGAATTGTGACACTTGCTTCATAACGTGCACGTATTTTCTTCGCGGAAATGAGTGTGTATAAAGAATAAAAAATTTTTATAAAATGCATTTTGACAATAAACGACAAAATTAGCATCTCCGAAAACGAAAACAGTAAAAACCTTGATCATAATTCAATTTTAAACATATCTGAGACTGATCGGAATAGAACGTGTGATAATCGGTGGTAAAATGCGATCTTCTGGTTAGCTTGATAGCTGAACCATTCCAATTATTACGGGAAAAGATGACAACTAGAGTTTAAGATTCTATTCATCACAGACAAATGTATCCAATTTTGAAAATTCTTCATGAATACGAAGAATTTAGAAATTAGAGAAGAATTTGTGTTGGAGTTGAACTTTCGACAAGATAATTTCACGTGCTCGTCATTTGAGAGTTGCATGAAATTAAGGAAAGAGTTTTTTTATGCACTGTCAAGATTCCATTCAACAAATTGAATGAAAATACACACACACTCACACAGATATAGACACGCACACACACACATATACATATATATATACACACACACATACATATATACACATACATACATATATACACATACATATATACACACACGTACATATACACACACGTACATATATATGCATACATATACACACAAATATGCACACACATACACGTATATACACACACATATACACACACGTACACGTATATATGCACACACACATATATACACACATATATACACACACATATATACACACACACACACACACATATACACACACACACACATATACACACACACACACACACACACACACACACACACATATATATATATATATATATATATGCACGCACACACTGCACCATTCTAAATGCCTAGCTTTTAGAACAATTTTTTTTATGCATGTATAGGTTAAAGTTACTACACATTTAATTGTTATACATTACATGTTATACAACATCATCTTCCAATTTTCTCTTCCTATATTCATGTAACGAAAATTTCTATTTATAGAATACACATATACAGTCGTGCGCGCGCGTGGTATATATTCCACCAATATCGTTGTGCGATTAACAGGTCCTTCACCTGGGTCCATTTATTAAGTTATCACTCTATTATGCTAATGCAAATAATGTAAACCATTATTCATGTGATACATTTTAAATAAAGTTTATCTTATACCACAGAAAATTGTTTTTAAAACATGTCTCACTATAAATAAGTCAGCACATTATATATATATATATATATATATATATATATATACACACACATATATATTCGTCTGTTTCAGTTACTAAGTGTAAGGGAAAACGTAAGGTAATATCTACATTAAACATTTTATATACATAAATATATAAAAACATACACATACTCAACGTATTTTATATATACCGACAGATAATTTTATAAATAAATGAAACAAACGCTATGCAATTCCAGTAATTTTAAATGAATATATTATTTCTTTTTCTAAATATAATATACCTCCCCCACATACAAACAAAAACAGTTTTTGCAAAATGAATAATTAGAAACAAACATTTCTTTCTTATAAAAACAAAGAATCACTCTAACTGTTGGTTTGTTATTTATAGCACGGATCACTGAGATTTTATTCATGATATTATTGCCTTAATGAGCTAATTAATTATAAAGTTCTCGTTATCAGTTCTAAAGAAATAAATTAAGAATATCTGGAATTTAGAAAAGCAGACAGTAAAATCTCTCGCAAAGGTATATACAAATAACTAATTCACTCTAAGGTAAAAGAGATGAATCAAGTGACGTTGAAGTGAAGCTTTTTTTAGTGCTGCTAACTACACGAGAGGGAGCAATGAGATAAGAGAAAGTGAAAGGAGGTGAGAGGTAGTGATACATATATACACAAATGAGAGAGTCAACACAACAAAAAATTGAAATGACAAGCAAATTATAAGGAGGCGGAAACAGAGGAAGTAGTATAAGGGTTGAGGAAGGGTTGACACTGAATGAATGACAAGCTTTTCGGAGATACTGTCAATCAATATCACGACATATAAAGTGAAAGTAATGTTAACAAAATTTTAAAAAATTTTTTTTTTTTCTAATACCTGAAAAAGCTTATTTCCCAGAAGTGTTGCAGGCTTCTGCACCATAGCTGGAAGAGTTGAAGTATCCATAGGTAACATTTTTGAGAAATACACCGTTAACTAAAGGGCAAAATTTGACTATTCAACAATCGGCATGAAGAGACAACGCAGTTGTGATGGAAGTTAGTTATAAGCGGCAGTCAGTAGTTCAAAGTTATACCCAACACTTGATCTGATTAGCAATGAATGATGGCTGGCACACTTGCTACTTGGTGATGGTTAAAAACATAGAAAATGTACAGAGAGGTGTTTGAATAATTCTGAGGATCAGTCAGTTTAGCTTTTTGAGCAGTTCTTAGCACATGTCTCGGTCTAAATAAGAAAAATTAGTAGGTAGGGTGTCGGCGAAAATAGAGATATACGGTGACCGAGCTGAGATTCTGGTCTGTGGGGAGGATGCTTGGAACGAACGAACGAACACTTTTCAAGAATGCAATAAATCAATGAAATAGAGTGACAGAAACAGGATAGAGAGAAAAGACGAAATTTAGGATAGAGATGGGTGGGATCTCCTTCCACCAACAAGTGGAAACATTTGTAGTTGATCAAGGTGGTGTTTGTATAGGAGGGAATCAAAACAGTAAAAACAAGGCAGAAAGAAAGAAAACAGAAATGAAAGAAATATGATCAAACTTTCAATTTATTGAAATAAATTTATATGAAAGAAAGATAATAAATTTACATGCTTTAAAAATATAAACTGCATATAATTAAACAATCTAATCCCCGCCTCTTCGAACAGCACATTGTAATATTCTATAGTCACAAAATAGTAGCAGAAGACAAGCTGATTCCTCATGAAATTGTCCCGCTCTACTACAGTAGAAAGCGCAGTGTATCAATCATTGGAAAAGAAAAATGCATCAGCGTAAATTTACAATAATATAAAAAGAAAAATTGCTTTTAAAAGTTATACTTGTTGATCATTGCGATTATAAACAAATACGAGAGTGGGGGAGGGACGTTGTTTGTAAGCAATTGTAGAAATGAATAGGTACATCGATATATGTGTAAATGCGAGTATGCATCATCACATGAATGTGTTACATATTAAATACTTGCACACAAACACACATTACAAACACAAACTGATTTACATATAAGAACACACCTATAAACAAACTACAAACACACACACATATACTAAATCACGAGTCTCTAAGAGGGTGACAATGCGGTAGCTCTCGACATACAAAGAACAACCACTTATCTCTCCCTCAAATCACATGCTACATTAAAAAAGGACGCATATAAAGAAGTCATAGATACTCTATGCCTTAAAAGAAACCCAAAATGGTCATGATCGAAGCCCTTTTGATAATAGGTCAACACACACACATATTTATATATATGTACTCATTCATGCACACTCAAATATATACAAACAGATACATACTCACACACACACACACACATGCATATATATATATATGCATACATATATACAAACACACAC
>NC_068988.1:13081403-13099006 GCF_001194135.2 Octopus bimaculoides | reverse complement strand
GCCGACCAAAGTCTTGTGAGTGGATTTGGTAGACGGAAACTGAAAAAAGCTCATCATATATATATGTATATGTATATATATGTGTGTGTGTCTGTGTTTATCCCCCAATATCACTTGACAACCGATGCTGGTGTGTTTACGTCCCCGAAACTTAGTGGTTCAGCAAAAGAGACTGATAGAATAAGTACTAGGCTTACAAAGAATAAGTCCTGGGGTTGATTTTCTTGACTAAAGGTGGTGCTCCAGCATGGCCGCAGTCAAATGACAAACAAGTAAAAGAGTAAAGAGCAAAGAGTCGCTCTGTTTCCATCCACCAAATCAACTCACTAGACTTTGGTTGGCCTGGGTCTGTAGTGGAAAACACTTGCCCAAGGTGCCACACAGAGGGACAGAACATGGACCTATGTTATTGGGAAGCAAACTCCTTACCACACAGCCATGCCTGCACCTACACCCATACATGTGTGTATAAACACAGACAGACACACACACACATACTTTGAATAGTACCACTTGAACACTTACATAAATATCAACTTGTTGTTTGATGATGTGAAAGCAATGGTTTTATTTTAATCTGTTTAATCTTCACTTTCAAAGTCACCTATCCACTCATACATTGACATAGTTAGAATAGGTTTGTTGATATGTGTATATAAATATGAAGTATGCATTCTTTCTTTTTATACTATATGTGTGAGTGCATACACACACACACCATATAGTTAAAAAGACAAATAAAAAACAGAGAACAATAAGTTATTAATCAAATCATTTCTTAAGCAGGGTGATCTCTGGAAGAAACTCACATGATCACTAAAGGTTTTTAACTTATTCGTCATGCACACTTTGCTCAGAGAATAAAAGGAAGAATTTATTATTATAAAGTACCTACCAGCTACTACATACGTAAAGTTGCGCCTACCTCTGAGTTCACACTTGTTTCCCTATGAGAAGTCAACGAGCCACTGCCGAATTCACCTCATAGAAACATTAATTACCTAGAAATGATAATTATATGGTTTGGCTGGTTTATTATTGATAAAAAATTTGTAACTAAATAGTTTTCTTTTTCAAATTTTTAAATAGTGTATAAACAGATACAAGCATGTGCATCTACATGTATATATTCATATGTTTTTTTATGGCTTAAATGAACAGCATAGTCTATGATCATTCTACAGAAGGGTAGGGAACGTTTTGGCACTGTTGTTTTGGTCATGCCTTTTTGGGGATTACTGATTCAATTGATTCATTTAACATCAGACATTATATCCCCAGGACCTAATGCATCATGAAATTTTGTTTGTATTCTAGCTGGCAACTTTGATATCACATCTACTAAACTTCCTTAAACTTTCTGCTTCACTTTATGTATATGATGGCTAGTGAAATATTAGTTTCAAATTTTGGCACAAGGCCAGCTATTTTGGGGAGGGGATAAGTTGATAACATCAACTCCAGTACTTGACTGGTACTTATTTTTGTCAACCCCAAAAAGATGAAAGGCAAAGTCAACCTTGGTGGAATTTGAACTGAGAACATAGATGAAATGCTGCTTAGTATTTTGTCAGCATGTTAACCAATCAGCCAGTTTGCTACCTTTACCATATCCTTTGTAACATTTCTCAAAGTAAAATATTTCCCAATATGGAATACTGTTCCTACAGTTGAGGTGATACCACTTTGTTCAATGTCTAATATTCAAGATAATGACCAACAATGAAAGATGATGAATTTAAAAATGTTTAGAGAGATTCACTACTATTTCCATGAACTAGCACAAGCAGATTAGATTACAAGGATGTTATATATTTTACATGAAGGAATAGAAAAAAATATTAATCTCTCTATATAAAATCTCTTGATGGTAAAAATTAAAAAATGAATTTGATTTGATTTATAAGTATCCTTAGAGAGGAAGTGGATCTCATGTGTAGCAACAGCTAAAGGAAATAAATCACCAAACAGAAAGAAATGAAATATGCAGGACTACAAAATCAGAGTTGAGAGCAATTTTGCACCGAAATCAAATCAGATATAACCCTTTCATTAACATATTTCTGTTGAAATACACACTGTTCATTTCAATTAATTTCTAAACTAGAGAAGAATTTAGTGAAATAACTGCCACGATTAAGCTAATGTTGAGAACATAAATGAACATGAAATTTTGATGCAAGGTTTTAAATTTCAATCACTTTAAAATTGGAAGTTTCTTTCATAGAAACAGAGGTGGTCACAGGTGGGTTGGCATCAAAAGGGTTAAGGACTCCTATGAAGGAGGATCTAGTAGAAGTAATTCCATTAAGATGTTAGTGAATTTGGAATTTTGATTTTCTTTATTTAACTCAAAAATACAATGTTTCTATAGAGTTGAACAAAATTTTTCAGTCTTTTACAATATAATTATTTCATTTAATGTAATCTTTCATAATCAGGCACATTTTTATATCCAAACAATGCTTTAAATCTTGAAAAGTATGTATCTAATTGATTCTATTTCTTTTAAAACAGTCTTTAAATTGCTTTAGGTGTTCAACCTCGTCGTTTTAACTTTTATGTACTTTAGAGTTTTGAATTGATGAACAAACATGTTCTTCATTTTCTTTTTATCATATTTTTATAGTTTATTTCTTTTACATCAACTTTTATTTAATAGTCTTAATAAAAGTAGCCACTTTGTTTTTAATTTTGAATGTTTTGACTTAATTGTGAGTAACTTAATAAATAACAGATTCAAATTTTTCACAAAACCAGCAATTTTAGTGGGAGAGGTTACGTCAATCACATCAACCCCAGTGCTCAACTAGTACTTATTTTATTGACCCGAAAAGACAAAGTCAACCTCAGTGGCATTTGATCCCAGAATGTAAAGCCAAAAGAAACGCTGCTAAGCATTTGTTCAGCATACTAAGGATTCTGTCAGCTCTCTGCCTTGATTATAATAAACAAAATAACTATAACCTTTAATGCAAACTTCAACAGGTTATGGTACTAAAAAGTAACTTGATGATTAACAGTGGCCTTGTTTGTTGTGTGCTTTGAATCAAAGAAAGAGTCATTACAAATACAAGACTCATAGGTCAGTGGTACGATAAATTGGGGAGTCAGATCAGGTTTTGTATATCAACTCCACAACCCTGGAAATATGGCACTTTTGATGGAACTAGACAATGAAGGACTTAGTAGAGGTGATTAAGCCAGTCTTGAAACTTCTGGATTTCACATTAGAGATAACATAATTGAGACTAATGGAGAGACACTGTATTGCTGTATTGCAAACCTGTCCAAACCATTTTAGCATACAAAAATAGATTAACATTTAAATTGAAATTACTGATGCCCTGCAACTTCACTTTCCAAAATGAAAAAAGAAAAGGACCACATGTATTGCTACTAAAGCATTTTAAGAACAGTAAAAATTAGCTTTATGGATTCCAAAATCAGCATAATTCCTGGACTATAAAGATCCCAAATAATTTACAAATTTAGCAAAAGTTTTCATGAGTAAATAGAATGAGAGTCATCTCTTTCATGAATGACTGAAATAGCTTATTCACCAGTTTTATTGAAAATTCCTGACAAAATATCATTTTATTCTTTCTTAAGCTAATCCTGATATGAAGGCCTTACTGAAAATAGCAACAGAAGAAAGATCTAATTTTAGTAAATACTATCAATACAATAACATTATTAAGATATTTGATAACTATGATGTCAATGGCCATAGTTCTTAAAGAAACATTTTGATTATTATTCATATTGTGATTATTATTAACTGAAAGAAATAATTTTAAAAATGGAACTCCATGAGAAACCTTATTTAACTTACAGGAAACTTTTCGAAAATCAATCTTTCACTACAGCTTCACATAAGGACTAAACCTTGGCCAATATTGACCAACTAGTAAGTCAAAGGAAAGAAATAATCATGACTTAATGACATCACATTAGCACGCTAATTGCTGACATCATAATACAGTTTGTATATCAAGCAAGAAATATCAGTTAATAGCACATGGAGTTTCACTGGAATAAGACAATAAATTGCATAGAGAATGTTCTATGTCTTGGCAAGAGATGAAGGAGTTTCTCAGAAACAAGTTGATGTAATAAACCCACAAATTTCTGTTCAATGAATTTACTATTAGCAAACAAGAACAAAATTTCATGAAAGACAACACCAAAAGAGACAATATGAAAAAGAATGGAACCTTCAAATAGATTAATAGTAGGTTCTATTTGTTTCAATTAACACTTAAATCACTATAATTGTCTTTTACAACTGTTTTACTCACAATTTTCCAAAAAACACAGAGGAAGCAGAAGATGGTTTTTGCAAAATTGAAAATTTGCTTATTATCTGTGGGTTAAAACTGATTATGTAACTTGTATCCCTCAACCTACCAATCCACAGATGACTAAGACCTGCAGTCAAAAGCAATCCAGCTATGACCAACCCATCTTATTTTTAACCATAGTGTACATAGGGTTACATTATCCTGAACATCCTTAATTTTTATAGATGGTTGGGTGCAATTTCAGGAAGCTTTTGCTGCTATCTCTAGTAGGGTAAGCAACTACACAGAGGCTTCTCATTGACTCAGGATGTGATAGCTCTTTCTGCTGTGTATGCTGAGTAAGCAAAGTAATGGGTTTTACAGAGTGGGACAAGTGTAAGAAAGTTTTAGCTTTACACTCCAGTCTGTATGTATTACAGTATTTTGACCCTATAACCAACATCAAAATTATTACAAGTAAACAGAACAGATTATCATTTATCAACTCATAGAAATAAAAATCGTAGTTTCTATGTAAATGTTTAATGGTTCTCATCTTCTTTTATTCACTACACTAATATTTTCTCTTACCAAAACTGAAAAAAATATCTACAGCTTAACACAGTTAGGAAAAACTACAATTAATAACTTCAATGTCAGTAGAAGTTCTATCTTTTTCAGTTGTTTTTCCTGGCAGAGTCCAGTTTTCGGTATTGCAAGTACTATTTTAAGAAACATGAGTTTCCAGTTTTATGCTAAGAACCTTCTATTGATTACAGCACTGCAGAAAATCCTAAATTCTACCAATACAGGATCAATGTTTGTACTTTTAAAAAGCATTTGAATTCTTAGAATTCACATGATCTTTAGATGCTTTATTGCAACAACAACATATATTGTTTATTGCTTTGTTATTTAAAAATCCTTCCATTCAATAGTTATTCTGTTTTAGCTTCATAGCTACTGTAATATTCATATTGTTATTGAAATTGTTGAATGACCTATTGCTTTCAGATATATGCATTTGTAATAATATATTTCTATTTGCTTAGGAAAATAATTAAATCCAGTGACTTACAGTTGAATGCAATTTATTTTAAATACATTAAAAGGGAATTTAATTTCTTTTATTTTGAAAAAAAAAAATGTATCACGGTAGATGTTAAATATAATTAATTATATTGAACAAATTAGATTTTCTAAAAGATTCCCCATTAATTTACCAAAAAGAAAGTTACTAAATAAATTTCTTCATCTACCTCATAAACTGAATAAATAAAATCAATAAATTATTGGGCATTTAAGCAAATTTATTTCATTTAACCATAATATTTCTCCCATATTGTGTTGTAGCTTTCCTAGAAATCCAATATTTACAAATAAGAAACAAGATACAAACCAAGGAAGAGCCTCCACATGGCCAATTAAAATGCTAAAAACACCAGCCAAAACTCCCTCAAACCACAACCTATCTTAATAAAGTGGACACGTTGGATAATATAGATTCACTATAGTTGCTTAAACAGTATGGAATAATCATAGCTGTTATGTTTTTGATCATGGCTCTGCTAGATTAGGATTAACTGAACAAGTACATCTACCTTCATTTATCACAGATTCATTCATCATTGACCTGGGATAACATGGTACATTCAATTGTGAACCATGTTACGCTTATCATGGATTGATGTGTGATAACACAAGTCAACAATCAGTTGAAACTTTTGCTTGGACTGCAGCAGCATGCCTCAGTGACCATCCACAATGCTCAGGTTAACTTGAGGTCTTGGAGTGAAACCTATTTTCCCTAGAAGTTCAATTACACTGAGTAACGTGATTTTTATCCTTGGGTAGCAACTGTTATTTCCTATTTGCTTATCCCTAGAAAGTATGAAGAATGTCCAATATTTCCTTCAAACTTTGCTTTTACTACATTTATTCAAACCCCAAAGAATTCCTTTCAACACATGGCTATGATGCTCCCCCTCTACTCCTGCTCATGATTAGAGATGTACATATTGTCAACCACTAAGGGATATGCTCAAGTGGTTATGGTCAAGCAAATCTGTGCTGTTAAGCAGAATATTTCCTATAATGATATTTCTGCCTCAGCGACTCAGTGCTGAATCTGTCTGAAATGTAATGGAAAATAGGTCAGTTTCAAAACATTGATGTCCAGGTCGCAAAAGCAAAGTTTGAAGGAAATAGTAGTCATTACCTTTGATTTCTAGATAGAAGCAAAGAAGAAATAACACTTACTGACCAAAGACAAAAAAAAATTTTTAAGTGTTATTCATTTATCGCCAATTCATCTAGCACAGTGGTTTGCTTTTTTAATCAAACACCAGTGACAAGCGAGAAGAAATGTATAATGACAGTGGAGCTCTTACTATCACAGTTTAATAAACTGAATAAGGTTACTCAAGTTTTATTTAATGCTACACTGCAACACATCAAAGTCTGAGAAGTTGGTCACAATCATAATCTTCTTCCCTTTATCACTTTCTTCTGGCTAATTAAGTAATGCTGTGTATGTAATTAAAGCAGTACTAATAATACCTTTAGACTTATTCATGTACAAACATGTTCTATGTGGTAGATGCTTTAAATAAAACTGTTCTTGTGTATAATTCTGATTCAAGTTGAGAATGCATCTAGTTTGGTCAATGGCATGAAATGAAATTTCCAGAACAATAATCAATTTATTTATTTATTTATTATTAAAGCCATTACCTTAAGTCT
Organism: Octopus bimaculoides; assembly: GCF_001194135.2. Taxonomy (NCBI): domain Eukaryota; kingdom Metazoa; phylum Mollusca; class Cephalopoda; order Octopoda; family Octopodidae; genus Octopus; species Octopus bimaculoides. Next base: position 13,091,981 of record NC_068988.1, on the reverse strand, counting down.
TTTCAATTAACTTTCGGAGATTGCTAAATTTGCTGAATCTGACATGCTGTATATATATATATATATATATATATATATATATATATATATAAGGGGGGAGGTGTAATCACTTATTACTTTCCCAATTAGAATTGCTTTTTGTTTTTCTCTTTTTTTTTAATTATCTCCTTTGAGAACAATGAGAATTAAAGAGTTATCAAAGCAAGTTTCCATGTTATCTTATCAACAGAAGACATCAGTTCCTAACAGAAAAAGAAAACCAGTTTTGTCATAGTAACAAAAAAAAAATCGCCTGCCTAATTATTTACAATTATCTATATTCTGAAACAATAGCTTCATGTAGAGCCACAGGTCATCCTCATTTGAACAGACCTATGTACAAAGATGTTCTAGCCATGACTACCCCATCTTTTTCTAAGGTATAGTACACAGGTGCCAGCATGATCATGTAGTAAGAAGTTTGCTTCCCAATCACATAGTTCTGTGTTCAGTGCCACTGTGTTGTATCATGAGCAATTGCTTTTTACTATAGCCTCAGGCCAACCAAAGCCTTCTGAACAGATTGAGTAGACAGAAACCGAAAGAAGTCCATCAGGTGTGTGTGTGCAAGTGTTTGTCACCCATCACTGCTTGACAATCAATCTTGGTTGGTTTATGTGCCCCATAACTTAGCAGTTTGGCAAAAGAGACTGGTGACATTTTGGTATGACAGGTGACATTTTGATATTTCCTCATTTCTTCACTAGATCCATTAACCAATCACAGATCAATATTCTGGAAGGCAAACTTAAAAGAATCTCTTTCACTAGGCAGCTGTTGTTCTTTATGTCCTCTCTTGGCCTAGTCAGAATAGTAGCAAGTTGATGTCTGTCTGACTGCCTCCCCTACCCACAAGCCATTCTGTTTGATTAGTTTGAAATATCGTACCACTCTGGCCAGATGAGGGCTACCTTTGATGTGGTCTAGTCTAGTGGTGGTCTACTCTTGGGCAAGTCCTGTACATGTGAACCTTCTCCAGTACCCCCTAAAAGACCTGATAGGGATCATACCTTCCCCTGCTGTCATTAAGTAAATTTCTGGAACTTCAACTACCACGACTAAACTTGGGATGAATTTTGGAGTGGCTTCCCATTACCTTCTCTAGGTAAATGGGATTTGAACTCAGAATGTAGTGAGCTGGTAGATATACCATAAAGTATTTCTGCTGACATGCCAACTATTCTGCCACTCTCCCACTCTTTTTGGTGGTACATAAAAAAGCTTGGTATGTATAATTTTATTGTTATCTCTATATATATCCTTTTCTACATTTCTAACATGTTAAAGTTTAATTCACTTATTCTACAAGTTGTTGCAGCTGCATTAATATTAAAAGAATGGAGATTTTTATGTGAAAGACAGAAACTTCTAAAAATAACAAACTGGAAGTCCTAGTTTGTTTTTGTTTTTTTTGTGGTTCAGCTGCCTTCCTATAGTACATGATTGTACTATATTGCAATTAATAGACTTTAGGCAAATTGCTTTCAGAAAACATTTGCTACAATGATGCATCACAAACTCAGTTTATGAAAACAAGCCAAAAAGGAAAGCAGTGACTCTTTCATGGATAATCTCCAACTTCTCACAATGAAATACTACACTTATTTCCCTGCTGCCGACCAACATAAGGACCAACTCCTTTTGTTGGTCAGCATTTATCTCAGACACACAGTCACATACTTTTAGACAATGCTTTCTCAAAAGTTCTCAAGATTCCATAGAAGATGACAATAACAGAATTAGCTATCAATGATGTTAAACTTATCTACACATTCAGCAGCCAAGGCTTCTATAGTTGCAGCATTCAAGAATAGTGTTTTGACATAGAAAAGATGAAAAATGCTCTGCAAAGAACTTTATATGCAATAAATGCAATGAAATGATATACAGCCAGCATGGAAAACAGATGTTGAATGATAATAATAATAATAATAATAATAATAATAATGATGATGATGATCCTTTCTACTAAAGGCACAAGGTCTGAAATTTTGGGGAAGGGGACATCAAACCCAGTGTTTCACTGGTACTTAATCTATTGACCCCAAAAGGATGAATGGCAAAGTCAACCTCAGTGGAATTTGAACCCAAAAGATATGAAATGTTGCTAAGCATTTTGTCCAGCGTGCTGACAATTCTGCCAGCTTGCCACCTTAATAATGATGATGATGATGATGATGGTGATGACTGAGCTAACATCTGCCTTGCATGAAAAAAAACTTTCACCAAATCTCAACCCAAATGCCACTTATACAAAGACCACAAACAACCCTTATTGTCAGTGCCACAATGACCCTCACAGCTATGCCAGCAAAATGCAAGATCCTGGTAGGGACTTCTATGCTGGACATGTCAAAGGATAGAGGCCAGACTAATGTGGACCAGCTCTTACCAGTAGTATAAATTGGTTTGTGTTGACCCAATACACAAACCCCTACCAAAAAAAAAAAAAAAGCAAAGTTAAAGACACATCAATGACAATTCAAAACCAACAAGGTCTAGAAGAGGAAAAGACAGCCCAGAGTCAACAATGGAGAAAAGTCGATGGCCTAGATGCCAAAGACTTACATGAGTAATTAGATGTATTACTAACTTATAGAGTAAGCTTTCCATTTTGAGATGTTTTTACAACTACAAATTCAAGAGAATTCTCAGTGAAAGTTATTTTACAGTCAATAAAAACTTGCCTAAACATGACATTTTGTAAGTTGTCTTTTCAATGGTCTGCTCTTAATACATTCCCCAAATAAAGACATTCCTCTTAGCCACAAGATTTCAATATAAACCAGTATTTGGTATAAATCAGTGAATATAGTTTATCAACCCCCCAAATATTTCTCAATATATTCTTTTGATTTAGGAGCAGTAATTTGCTGAATTTTGTTTATTAGGCTATATGATGGTTTGATCGCATTCTTTGAGAATATTCATTCCTAGGAAATTTGTAGAAGATGAATGATCAATGCATTTCAGTGTGTTTATTTGGATTAATGGATACACTGGCTCCTTCCAGTCTAGCAATAACTGCTAGATTCTTGATTTTTCAATTCTAATGCAAAGATAAGTATTTCATCTTGATAATTATGCTATTGATTCCCTTCGGTATAGACTCCATACAATATTGGAACATGAAGCTGCTGTCTTTGAGACCAGCTGAAGTTTATTAGCAAAGTATTTATCATTGCTTGTATTTACCAAACACAATCTCTCAGAGTCTTGATTCAAAATAATCTGCCACCAACAGGCGAGGAAAAAACTTTGCCTTTTGCATATCAGTGAACATAGTTTCAAAATGAGAAAAAATATGAATCTCATTATTTAAATGTACTTTGTAATTAGCACACATTCTTATTTCAACATTTTTTTTTTGCATCTAAATAATTGATACATTGTTGATCATTTTATGGATATAGAGTTATAATTCCCCTCACTTGAAACTTTTGAAGTTCATTTTGCATTATAGTCTTTTATTAATGGTAAATAGAAGAAAATAACATTCTGAGCATCTGTACCTTTTAATTTGAAATTATAAAGGAATAGTAACCACAACAAAGCTGAACTGTGTGTTTTTATTATTATTTATCATTATTAATATTATTATTATTATTATTATCATTAAGGTGGCAAGCTGGTAGAATCGTTAGCACACTAGGCAAAATGCTTAGCAGCATTTTGTTCATTGTTACATTCTGAGTTCAAATTCCACCGAGGCTTTCATCCTTTCAGGGTTAATAAATTAAATACCAGTTGAGCACAGGGATCAATCTAATTGACTAGTCTCCTCCTATAGTAGAAAGGATTATTATTATTATTCTAAGCCAAGCAAAGCAGTTGTATTACCAATTACCTCTAACTTAGGATCGTCATTAGAAGTTAAATGTCTACTGAAAGCAGGTTTAATTATTAATGATAACCTTGTTAACAGTGAAGTTAGAATGATGAAATTTGTTGCACCAATATCTAATTGCATTTGAACTGAATAAACATTCAATGCACACTTAACTTGATACCATTTCTTGGACAATTAATATTCAAAATTACTTCCTTTTTACATCAGACAGTTTAGGATTCATCATCTAAAGATTAATATTACAGAGAGACTAGGTAAAATACAGTGGTTTTTCACATGCAAAATTTGCTGAAATGGACAAATTTACAATTTCTTCCTATATGCAGAACAGGAGCTAGAAGGCTATAATGATCTAAAAAATGTCATGATTTTTTATGTTTCTGCTGTTACTTGCAAGATAAACTTTCCTTAATGCGAGGACTCACTAGTAGTGTAAAATACTTCTGTATTATATCTTGGCTGTAGTACTTATTCAAGAGCAAACATTCAGGCTGACTACCTTATTACAACAAGGTCAAGACATCTAAGAATGGACACTTTAGTTGAAGTTCTTAGTCAATTAAGAATTTTTATTTGAGTTTAAAGGATTTCATTGATTAAAAACAAATTTCATATACTGCTTCTGGGTCAATTCTGATTGCAGAGAATTCACTTAAAGAAGTATGCACATTAAGACTTTGGTAAAAATTTTATCCTGTCTTAGATAAATCTAAGTTTTATTTTTCAAAAGTACACTAAGTCGTCAATTGAAGAATCTTGGATTGTCAGATATGACATCTTTCAGTTTGTGGATTGCACTGACGTTAACTTAATACAAAGAATTTTGGCTAAACCAGTTCAGGCTTAGCGTCATTTATAAGTAGGTTTGAGTTAAACAGTACTAGTCATGCAGTTGCTTCTTCAACATCATCAAGATTTAAGTGTTTATTTAGACTCCATTTTGGTATTTGTTACCTGACTATTAAGAGCTGCAAATCTTCGCCGTCAATTTGTGCCTATGATAATGAAATAAATCAATAATAGTAATTCATTTGGCCAAGGCCATGAATAATAAACAAGAGTATAATTCAATACCAGAAGTAAGTTCAAACCCTCAGACATGTTATAATTCTTCGCGGTTCATTGACATTATCCAAGAGGAACAATAAACTTATGCAGATGGAAACCAGCACATTTTAATCACACCTATCATGTACAGTACTTGCATAAATATTAATAATAGAAAAGAAGACAAGCACTACTTTAGAATACTGTACATAGAACAAGTTTACCAATTCCACATTGGTGTTAAGTTGAAAAGAAGTTCCCATTGTTTGTAAAGTAGAAAACAAGTTGCATTTGTGTTTTTTTTTTTTTTGTTTTTTTGTTCTTTTTTTTTTTAAGTAAATTCTATGGAACATACAGAGACAAACTCAATAATTACTGTTTAGCTACCCTCACATCAACCATGATTGAGCGGACTTCTGATCTAAAATATTTCTTCTACAACCATTGCTTTTTTTTCTTTCTAGAAAACAGTGTTCAGAGAGCTCCTACCTCTGCTGGTAACAAAGTGCCTCTTGCTCAGAGTGATAGGCAGACTGTGTGAAATGCCATGCTACACTGCAGTGAAATATGGGCTGTGACTGCTGAGGACATGCGTAGGCTTGAAAGAAATGAAGCTAGTGTGCTCTGCTGGATGTGTAATGTCAGTGTGCATACATTACAGAGTGTAAGCACCCTGAGAAAAAAATTGGACATAAGAAGCATCAGATGTGCTGTGCAAGAGAGACAACTGCACTGGTATGGTCATGTGTTGTGTATGGATGAGGACAACTGTATGAAGAAGTGTCACACCCTAACAGTGGAGGGAACCTGTGGAAGAGGTAGACCCAGGAAGACATGGGACGAGGTGGTGAAGCATGACCTTTGAACATTGGACCTCAGAGAGGCAATGGCAAGTGACCAAGACCTATGGAGATATGCTGTGCTTGAGAAGATCCAAGTGAGATCATAGCCATAGCTGATGCCACTTGCATAACTGGCCCATTTAAAAGCACCCTTCAATCATCAGGCAATATGCCATGCTTGTGAAGACCTGTTTAACCAAATGAAATCATAGTTGTGGCCAATGCCAGTGCCACCTGACTGGCACTTGTGCCACTGTCATGTAAAAAGCACCATTCGAACATGGCTGATACATGTAAAAAGCACCATTTGAGCATGACTAATGCCAATGCCACCTGACTGGCACCCATACCAGTGGCACATAAAAACCACCATTCAAGCATGACTGATGCCAGAGCTATGCCTGACTGACTCCCATGCTGGTGGCACATAAAAAGCACCATTCAAGCATGATCGATGCCAGTGCTACCTGACTGGCTCCCATGCCAGTGGCATGTAAAAAGCACCCACTACACTCTTGGAGTGGTTGGCATTAGGAAGGGCATCCAGCTGTAGAAACCTTGCTAGATCAGATTGCAGCCTGTTGCAACATCCCAGCTTGCCAGCCCTGATTCAAACCATCCAACCCATGCCAGCATGGAAAGTGGACGTTAAACGATGATGATGATGATGAGTAATTTAAGGGGTATTTGGCTACTATTTCTAGCAATTCAAACGACTGTAAAGGCTCAATCCATGATCTTCATGAAACACTGAGCATACAGCAAGCTAAAGCGACAAGTGAATTACAATTCCCAATTAATGCAAATTCACTTCACTAAGGATTCTAATATTTATGAAAAAAAAAAAAATGACGCTCACACAATCTTTCCCCCCCCCCCCCCCCCTCTAAGTTTAAAATCAATATTTGCCTGATATTCCCAACATCTAATTCACTAAGACTTTAATGGAATGTAGATTGAAATGTTCTGAATTCATTGAGATGGGAGGTGCTAAGATCAATTTATAATTAGGACATTCAATACACAATAGACGAGGGTTTTTCAATCTTTTTAACTTCATGGTGCAATGAAGATCATATTCAAAAATTACTGGAGCTCTTTGTAAAGCAATTTTTTGTTTTTTTAAGCTAAAAATTGAGAAACCCAGATTATATAAAAGCATAAACAAGCACGCAACAGGTATCAGATCAGTTTATAAGGATCTAGGACTTTTTGTCTTTTACACTTCGGTCCAATGCACTATGGTCTAAAGAACTTTGGTCAAAGGTGACTTTTGTATAAATATACTATAGTCTAAAGACATTTTTGTCTAAACTCACTTTGGTCTAATAACTATTTTGTCAACAATCTAAAAAAAAAAAAATGTAAAAGATCTGAATAACTATACTCTAATAGTCCTTTTTGCCTTTAGACGAAAATGCTTTTAGACCAAAATGTCTTAGACTAAAGTGGTTTAGACCAAAGTGCCATATCCTGTTTATAATGTATTTATTCTTATATAACAATGTTATATAAGTATAAATATATACTTATATAACATTGTTGAAATTTTATAGAAATACCGTTCAAATGGCACAAATTATGATTATAAAGAAAATTCTGGGGAAAATGTTTCCCGCAAGGGGTGAGGAGAGGATTTCAGAAAATTCACTCAATCCATTTTTTTTCCCTCTTAACTTTCAGGAAAATGGATATCTTTTAATGACATTTTACAGAAACACCTTTCAAACAGCATAGATTATGATTATAAAGAAATTTGTGGGGAAAATGCTTTCTGAAGGGGTGGGGAGAGAGGCAGCCAAGTTATACCGTCCTCTTTCGAATCGTTACTGTAAAATAATTACCAACCAAAACGAAGGTATGTACATGTATGTTTGCGCAAATTTTTTTCATATCCGTTTTCTAAACGCTTTTTTTTTTTTTTTTACACCTTCTTTATAATCGTAATTTGTGTCATTTGAACGGTATTTCTATAAAATTTCATTGATATATATCCATTTTCCTGAAAGTTATAAGGGAAAAATCGGATCTTGTGAATTTTCCGAAAGTCCTCTTCCTACTCATCCACCCGTTTGCGCAAATTTTTGTTTTCATATTCGTTTTCTACACATTTTTTTACATCTAGTAGGCTGGTTTTTTGTTGTTTTTTTTTCGTGACCCGGACTTAAACTGTATATTTATCGAATTGTCACCCAAGATTTTGGCAAGATGCCAATTCTTTAGCGAATCTTCAGGTGACAACACCTGGGGTGGTGATAATTGTTCATATGCTAACCTGGCTTTATTAAATCAGATTTGCGTGTAAACAAAATTATGCATAACTCGTTTTTCAAGTCATTGAAGCATCGATATGGATTTTCTGAAATCTTAAATTATATTAATAACCCACGGTGCACTTGATGTTACTTCCGATATACCGTTTAAGAACTACTGCAATAGACGCGATGCCCCCAAATATGTTTATAGTTTAAACTTAAAAATAGAAAATAGCAAGAACCAGAGTAACATTTAGTGCTAGTAGAAATAGCAAATTGCTTCGAATTACGCCTGAAGTAATTGGAAAATGATACAGCCAGAATAGAGAGAATGAAGCATAATTGTCATTTAATGGCGTTATTATTAATCTGATTATATAAGTGACAAGTAATGAGAAAATCTATAAATGCGTTGTTTATAATAACATATAATATGTAAAAATAAACATTCCAGAAAGTTAAATGAATACATCATCAGTCATGTAGACTCATCACTGACTCTTAAAAGAGTTACAATGAAGTTTGTTTGAATCAATTCAATGGAAGGAAATTGCTTTGATTAAAAAGAATCGAACAACGCTAAAATGCTGTTTCCTCTAGCTTTTCCCTGAAGCAATTAAAATGTATTGGCTTTTGTCAATCTGAAATGAAAGGTTTCAAAGAAAGCTGACAACATGTTCCAAGTAAAAGACAATTTCAGTTGAGCAAAAAAATTTCAAGAATTTTTCATAATAGGGGGTCATATGAGGGGGAACATACGTGTAATTAATGCTGAAATACCTTCAAAAACAAAACAGCTAAATACGTTTCTTTATAATTCTTGGCTGAGTCGGCGGATCTTGTCAAATTTCTTCCAACCACTCCGAAGTATTTCAAATTTCGTCATTATTTTCAGAAGCATGTAATTTTGCATGCTGAGGATGGAAATTGCATTCGCCCCACCCCCTCCGCAGAAATTAATAATAAAAAAGTTACATCAATATAGAAAATTTGAAAAAGAATCCCGTGAAAATGTGAATTACTTTAAGTGGTCGGATGAAATGGAACAAGATTCGCTGAGCCGTGTAGAAAAATACCTAAAATACATTAATACTTGCCGCCAGATGTAGTTTACAGAGAAGCTATTCTGAAACTGAAATAATTAGTTTCCTGTCAGTTTATATATGTCTATTCTAATGAGGAACAAGGGAAGGGGAAATGTTCTGTTTATATAAGCTTGCTAGCTAAAAATGAAAGATTCCTTCTCGCTCCAGTAACTATTCAGTTTAATTAAATGTCGACAAAATTTGAACAGACATCAATATTCATCAATTCGATCAAGAATTTTTTTTAAAAAGTGTTTCAAATTTTGACACAAGACCAGTAATATTAGGGGAGGGTAAGTTGATTACATCGACCTCCAGTGTTCAACTGCTACTTATTTTATCGACCCAGGAAAAAAAAAAAAGACAATGTCGACTTCGGTGGGATTTGAACTCAAAACGTAAAGCCAGAAGAAATGTCGACATGCATTCTTTTCTTGTCCGAAACTGTTTCTGGTTTAACCACAAGACCAGTACTTTTGAGGGGAGGGTTAGTTAATACCATCGAACCCAAGTTCTTGACTAGTACTTTATTCACTTCGTTTTTCCATTTTTATTTCTTGAGTGTTGCCAGTTAACTTTCTTGCAAAATACTAAAAACAAGGTCCTGCCATGTATATATAAACGGTACACGCACAGGGTGTCGAATGCAATTTTGCCGAAACCAAGAAACCAAATGGACAAGAGGTCGAAAAGACATACGAAAATTATAATATATGATAATCATTTTATTCCAACAATATGACCATTTGACAGACTTAAAATGTAGAAAAAATAGATACATAAAACTTTGGTGAATTGGTCATTAAACTATGTTGGTAGGAATGCTTATTATTATTATTATTATTATTATTATTATCGACTCCAGTACGCCACTGGTACTTAATTTACCTACCCCGAAAGGATGAAAGACAAAGTAGACCCCGGCGGAATTTGAACTCTTTACGTTGTGAGTTCCAATTCCGCCGGGGTCTACTTAGCCTTTTAATTTTTCGGGGTCGATAAATTAAGTACCAGTTGCGTACTGAAGTCCATCTTATCGACTGGGCCCCTCCCCCAAAATTTCGGGTTTTGTGCCTAGAGTAGAAAAGATTACGATTGTTATTATTATTATTGTGATTGAAGAGGTGTGAGCCCAGAATAGAGTAGTGCTAACTGGACACGATCGGGGGTTTGACACTAGGCTACGTTGCCTGAGTGAGTGTATCTGATTGTTCAAAGACCTGAAACACCCATCGACTTCAGGAAACATCACATATATCCAGGTGCACCTCAGACGGATTGAGGTAGCTGTGTGGTAAGTAGCTTGCTTACGAATCACATGGTTCCGGGTTCAGTCCCACTGCGTGGCAACTTGGGCAAATGTCTTTTACTATAGCCACGGGCCGACCAAAGCCTTGTGAGTGAATTTGGTAGACGGAAACTGAAAATAGCCTGTCGTATATATGTATATGTGTGTATAT
>NC_068988.1:13076547-13080019 GCF_001194135.2 Octopus bimaculoides | reverse complement strand
GTTCGCAGCAAGTTGTTTTACACCTATTAAAATATTTTATTTTTTTTATTTCCCACCGGGTCAAACCCTTTAGTTTGACCCATTTCGGTATTTACGGTTAGTGTTAGGGGAAAAAGTCAAAATTGAAGAAGTTGGGGGGGGGGAGTTCACAATGCCGATTTTTGGCAATTTCCCGGAACCTCCGTATCTGAAGACGGGTATTTTTGACAAAAAAAATTACAAAAATAAACAAATTTGGGAGAAAATGGGGGGGGGGGCGGAAGTCTTTCCAAAAAAAATTATATACCTATTAAAAAAATAGAAAATAATAAGCAATTCTTACACGTTATGAAAATACGACTTCAATCCGATGTTTCCTGATGGTAAAATCCAGCTGGTTTAGCCATTTAGAGGGATACTATTTCACGGTATTCTTATGGATAACTGATCGAATATGTTTCGGCCAATTTGTTTGTAAAGGCTTTGCCCTGCGTATCAAGAAGAAAATTCAAGTCTATATTGGTGTTGTCCTCATTGCTGTTTAGTCCGAAAACAGCTTTGACTAGGCAGACACATGATTAAAGTTGTTTCAGATGTGACCATCCTTTCTTTTTGTAGTCATTGTGTATCTAGTACTACATTAGTTACTTGGTCCTTTTTCGTTTTAAGATAGAAAGGTGTAATTTAAGAGGTATTTGGCTGTTGTTTCTAACATGTTGAATGACTGTTAGAGGTTCCTTGGTTGGCTCCAGGTAGTCTTCGCTTTTAACTCAATACCTTTTCTTGGAAATCTATTTGTTTGTATGGATTGTTGTTGCTGTTATTTAGTCTGAAGGTCAGCTTTGATCAAGCAAAACTATGGTTAAAGACGATCCAGCCATCATAGCCATTTTTCTTTTAAATAGTGTATCAATGACTACATTATCAAACGTGTCCGTTCTAGAATGTCACATATTTTAGCTTTAAATAAAAGTTTTTTTTTATATATATATATAACTCTGCAAAAAAGGTTTGTTTTTGTTATATTTCCCAAGTCCATCGAGTGTCACTTAAAAACCTGCTGTATGTCGTTGCTGACTGCATATCAGGAGTTCGCCATTACTGGAAAAGATACTTCCATGTTGATTCGGATTCGAATGGATTAACTACTGTAGCAAGCTTATAGCATCTCTTCTTTGAAAACTAAACTATATGTGAATGATCTTTCATTGATAACTTGAATTTTCTCTGTATAGTCTCACAGACATATATCCGCTCTTTCTTTCTTGTTTCTAATGGCAGTTCTTTTAATGTTGTCTTCAGTTTGGTAGACTTCTTCACATAAAAAAATCTACAATTTTCTGTAAAAAGAACTTTAGTCGCTGATGATGTTACTATTTGCGATGTGGTCTCGATGGTCTCTATTAAAGGACGATATTAATTTTCGTAACTATCTGATCACACGATCTTTCTCTTTGGCAATCTTCAAGAATAAGAGCCTTAGTAATTCCATTTGCATCTTGGATACTTACAGGAATCTGAAATCCGTTTTTGTACACTTTTCATTACCCCACTACGTTTAACTTCCAAGTTGCCAAGTAAGGAATCGTACTCAGTGATATTCTATGGGTCGCAGTTGTTTTAGTTACGTACCGCCTTTAAGTCCTGTCTTTAGTCAACGTTTGGTTGTTGTTATATAATACTATAATGGCGATAGACAAAATCAGTGGCCAACATCACTACCTGACCCTTGAGAACCTTGACAGTGTCTATCCTGTTGCTAGCGTTGAGACCAGATTTCTAGTCTGAGGATAACAACCTGCTTTTCTCTCATTATCTACAGAGATCCTGAAAAAGGACACAGTCGCTGCCCTTTCTTCTCTAACTGAACCATAACAAAAAATATTCAGTGAGGTTTTGGAATAGCTATCCTTACCTTATGGGGAAGAAGTACTCGGATCTAAAGGCAAAAATTGATTGGCGATCAACATTTTTTGAAAAAGTAATTTGATAGAGGTGCTTGTCTCCCCCCTTGTAAACATAAGAACACAGGAAATGTGTCAAGGCCGACAGGAAGCGGTGCAGCTTCCTAGGTCTAACCAACAGTAGTATTATTCCCTTCTGGGGACTGTCACATTAAGTTGACAGCATACAACTACTTAATTTGATGGAGTTGTAATTCCTGTTGTATGAAACAGGAACAATAAAAAATAAAAAGGGAAGACAAAAAAAACAGACATTTCGTTGCACTTTTCTTTCTGCAAGTAGTAGCTATTCCAAACTCACAAAAAAAGAAATTATTAAAGTAGGATTTTTTTTTTCTGTTGATGCTTACTGTGCTCTTTCAGACACCAGTTTTGGAGGACATGTCTCTATGGCCATGAAACTTTAACTAATATGGAACTGGGTCAAACTTTTATCAAATACATTTAAACATTTAACTCCAAACTGTCCTAGATTGAGCCAGACGTTTTTTTTTTCTTTAATATATTTTATTTTATGGCTCAGTCAGAGGAAAAGGAGAAGGCAGTATCCATGATCCTTTACATGACCTCAAGACTAATAGCAATGGGGAACCACAGTTCCATAAGGTCGTTGGCATTATTCTTGTTAAGCTCCAGGTCAGCTCTATGATCAAATGTCATTCCAACTGTGACCACACCATCTATACTTCTGGAATAGGGCACCAGGCACCACAGAAACATCTTTGTGTCATTTGAAAAGATGATAGGATATGGTTTGAGAAGATTCGATTGCTATTTCTCGCAGGTCGAACGACCATGTCGAGGCTTCCATGTTGGCTCATCTTTACTGCTTTAATCCCTTCAGAATCTACGTTTAAAATCGTATTTAACTTGAAGTTCAAAGTTATATTTAAATATGCCAATAATGCTTATGGATATATATATATATATATATAGGAAACATTAGGGCCAGGTTTTAAACTACCTCTTCGGATTTTATTGAAAATTTCTTCAATGATGTAATTTTGGATGCTAATTACGTTCATTATGAATGCTCGACTTGCTAGAAATAGCAGCCAAACATCATCTCCTAATCTCTTATAAAATGATGTACACATTGGAAACTATAGACCTAGATAACACTATATGAATGAAATACGTGATGGTCATCCTGAAATATCCAGATCTGTGATTAAAAACATCAACAGCTGCGATCGTTAGACCTACTAGAAATAAATCAAATTTAAGGTGGCGAGCTGGCAGAAACGTTAAGCACGCTGGGCGAATTGCTTTGCGGTATTTCGTCTGCCGTTACGTTCTGAGTTCAAATTCCGCCGAGGTCGACTTTGCCTTTCATCCTTTCGGGGTCGATAAATTAAGGGCAAGTCTTCCGCCCGTCCCCATTAAAAAAAAAACACTCTTAAAATTTTTTTTTTTTCCCGACACAAACCCCACTTTTCGGCTACGGGGAATACGAATCTGCAAAAAATTGACAAAAATCAACATTTCTAAATTACCCCCACCCCCATTTCCTTCATTTTAACTTTTTT
>NC_068988.1:13070074-13076362 GCF_001194135.2 Octopus bimaculoides | reverse complement strand
TCTAAATATGTGGAAAAATGCCGACATTATGATTTGGACAAAAATTTCAAAACATTTCTGTACTTACGGTTTTCGGGTTAGTGTTGGGAAAAAAGTCAAAACTGAAGAAGTTCGGGGTGAGGAAGGGGGGTAAAAATTTCACAATGTCGATTTTTAGCAATTTTCCAGAACCTCCATATCCGAAAACGGGTATTTTTGGCAAAAAAAATTACAAAAATAAACAAATTTGGGAGAAAATGGGGGGGGAGGGGTCTTTCCAAATTAAGTACCAGTTACGCACTAGGGGTCGATGTAATCGACTTAATCCCCTTGTTTGTCCCTTCTCTGTTTAGCCCCTTTTGGGCAATAAAGAAATAAGAAATAAATCAAATCTTCAAATTACAACCTACCGTTATAACAAAAAAATTTAATGATATATTGGATAATGTAGTCTCAAATACAATATGATTGAATAATAGATAGGATAGTCAGAGTCAGAAAGCATTTGATCATAGATTTGGTTGATCAGAGTTGACTCTGTACTAAACTTACAAATAGCAGCAGCGTCAATTAGATAAATGTCATATTTGATTTCATATATGACTTCTGGACAGATATAAGAGACCTTCCAACCATTATCATTTCAGTGGTGAATGTTTGAGTCTTTTATGGTTTCTTTTTAATGTGTCTATTGTACAGAAGTAAGGACTTAAATAATTCAGATAAATCGATAAATACAGGAGTCCGGCCGGTAGCTATCAGTCTGTGCTGGTCGCCGTGAAGACGTCAGGTGTTCTAGGACGCCGTACTACCAATTTCCTCTGCAAAATAGGGCTAACAGCATGCTCGTAGGAGAAATGGGCCCTGCGATGTGGAGTGACTCCTGCAGAGAGTGTCACTAGCAGCTAGCCATTATCTGCGGCAACACCATCGCGGTCATTTCCATGGGGCACGGCTGAGCACCCCACTTGTTCTGGGATATGTGACCCCTCCACCTCCATTTTCTGCTGCTTTACCCCCACCACCTTTTTTTGCTTTTTTTTCCTTTTCTTTCTTTTCCATTTTTATCTCTCTTCTTCCCTCTTTCTTTGTATCTGTGTGAATCTTGGAATAAACAGAAATTTCTTCCTAAAAAAAAAAATTAAAGTATTGACAATGCTAATAGTGCCGTTTGAGTAAATAACTGTTCTTAATTTAAGCACTTGGCCAACAATTTTGACAGGATAGGTGTTAATCGAATGCCTTTATCTCAACATTTTAACAACCCCTCTAATAAACCACACTCCTGTGTTTTACAGGAGCATAAAACTTCATTTCTAGACTGCGGTACGAAGTCTCAAATGCTGAAGTATGTGTCTGTTCGATCCAATAAACTCCAATATTTGATTAGTACTTAACTTTCTCAACATCAGAGGCATGAAAGACAAATAAATACAGCAAAATATCTTGTCTAGTGTCCCATCTATTCTTTCATCTCTGCCTTTTCCTTAGTATACAACAATATTATAGAACTGGCGGAGTGCCAGAAGTCTGTAATTGTCAGTGTCTTAATGTATACATTAAATGCCTTCAGATGTAAGATGGAGAGGAAATGTTTTGTCATCAAGCACTGTATGTGTGTGTGTGAGAGAGAGAGAGAGAGATTTACTAATAACGAAAATGATTTAAAATATTGTGTGGCATGGTAGTGAACTGTAACTCTTCTGTAGTGTTAATACATTTAATGCATAGAGCATTATAGAACTAACTAGAAATAAATACACTGTGCTAAATATATATATATACATGTATGAACTATTTTCAGACTTTTCAGTGCTATTGACATTCTCTGACATGTACAGGAGACAACTCCTGACATGTTTTGGTCTTTATCTACCTCATCGGAAAATCAAAGTTCATACCTGCTGAAGTAATGATGAAAGAATCACTTAGTAAATATACAATAGTGTATATTTGTTGGCATCGAGAAATTTGATCCATTAGAGTATAAATTAATTCAGAGATAAAAATCTGTCTGAAAAACAACTGTTAAGTTAGTTTCAATATGCTGTATTAAAAAGCTACTTAAAAATAATATATCTATGTTATAATATGTAACACATGATACTTTTGTTGCTGCTATTTTATAATTTTCAATCTATATGGTTAAGAAGCTTATTTTCAATCACATGGTTTCTGGTTCAATCTCGCTGGATGTCACCTTGAACAAGTGTCTTCTACTATAGCACCTGACTGACTAATGTCTCCTGAGTGAATTTGGTAGATGGAAACTGCAGAAGCCTGTTGTATATGTGTGTGTGTTTGTTTTTGTCCTGCTCCACCACTGTTTGACCACTAGTGTTGGTTTGTTTACATCCCTATAACTTAACAGTTTGGTAAGTAGCAAACTTTAAAAATAAATCCTGGGATTGATTTGTTCTACTAAACCTTTCCCAGTTGCACTCCAGCATGACCACAGTCCAATGACTGAAACAAGTAAAACACAACAGAAATATAAAAACTCATTTGATTGTAATATTATTTTGTAAATTAAGGGGACAGGCTAGCAGAATCATTAGCACACTGGGCAAAATACTTTTCAGGATTTCAACTATCTTAATGTTCTGAATTCAAATTCCACCAAAGTCAACTTTGCTTTTCATCCTTTTGAGGTCAATAAAATAAGTACCAGTTAAACACTGGGGTTGATGTAATCAACTTAGGCCCTCCTCTGAAACTGCTGGCCTTGTTCCAAAATTTGAAGCCAATATTATTTTGTAAATTCATTCAATATTAGATAATATTCAATCTGATCAAAACTCCACCCCCTCCTCCAACAGTTTCATCACAACATTAATAGCATTAATCTCACTAGTCTCAGAAGATCTTTGAAGACTTTAGACTGTGATCCTTTCTTCAGGTCCAACAAATAACCATAAATTTTTTTTTTTAAATAAGCAATGCCTATATTAAAATTCAATATAATATAATCAAAACTATATGGAAAATCCTAACAACAGATTTGTTACAGCATGAACATATTCTAATGATGTAATACCTCCTTTAAGTAATAAATAAAAAGGCTGATTTGAAAGCTGGACTTGCTTTGCCTGGGCAACATATCTGACATAAGCAAAATGGAAGAAAAAAATCTTTCAGAACCTGATTGTTAAAGTAGGAAAGTAAAGCTAAAACTGCTTGTCTTTGCTAAATATAACCTAAAAGTTCTTTGTTATAACCTAAGAGTTTAGCTATGTATTATTCTGATACCTTAATTGATTTCGTTTCTTCATGTATTCACAAATACCACACACAGAGCATCATTTTCGTCAGTTCATTAAGGATTTATAGCAAAGTTAATTTTGGCAAGCTTCAAACTCAGAATTACAAATCAATTAATCTGGTAAACAAAAATATCTAGCTTGATGATTATCTGTCATCCAACCAACTGTGCTATTTGCAGATAAGTTAAAAGATGGTTTTACTTAAGGAAACTCAGATGAACATACTTTCAGAATAACTGAATAGTTCAAAATATTGTGGATGATGTTTATACTTTTAAGGAGCCTTTCTCAGCTCTGGCCTACAAAATTAGTGGCCAAGAGGTTTCCAATGAAGTACTTGGGGTTATTCATTGCTACTCATTATTCTACAGAATCTGAATTAACATAATAGCAAACAAGGAAGCTTCTATGCAGATATGCAACCTGTCAGAAATAGGAGTCAAATCTTCCTCAAATTCACTCTGCCATATTAAATATTTGAAAAATCCCTTGGAAATAAAGAATCTAATGTGGTCCCCTATATACATGCAAAAAAGATGGGATGACCAAAGCTGGAGCCCTTTTCATCTTAAGTCTGATCATTTAGGGTTGATGTGAAATGAAATAACTAGTTTAGTGATTACTGGTTTGTAACATGTTATTGGAGCTTCATGTCTCATGGCCTTAACAATTAGCTCTCAATATCAAAGTCCACTTTGCTCAAATAAGTACTAAATATATTATAATTCAACTGTAAGCAAACAATATTATTTTCCTGGTGAAAGCATTTAAATATTTTGCTATTCAATTCTTACAGGAAAAGTTGCATGTAAAAAAAATTAGTGTTTTATCCAAAAGGAGATGATATCCTATTTGCTGTATTGTTATGAAAACACAATTTGAACATCAACATTTTGGATCTTTATTATATTGAAAGGTTCTGCACAGTGCAGTCTTAAGGTATAAGCACTGTGAGCAGTTTCCACTACAAGGTCCTGTCCTTGCTGCAGTGTGGGGGCTTGTGTGTTTCAATGACACTCACAGCTATGTCAGCGAAGAGCAAGCTCCTGGTAGGGCCTGTCATACTGGACAGGTCAAAGGATAGAGGCCAGACTAATATGAACCAGAGGTAAAAATAGGTTTGTGTAGGGCCAACAGCCACATCTAGAAAAAAGTAAAGTTTCAGAAGTGTCAATGACAATTTAAAACCAACAAGACCTAAGAGAGGAAGGCCTTCTTCCAGGAAAACATATGACATGGTACAACAAAATCCGAATGGGAAAAAGCAGGGACAAACTGGAGAGAAACAGAAAAGACAGCTCAGAGTTGAGAACAATGAAGAAAAGTCATTGATGGTCTATGCTCCATAAGGAAGCAAAGGGCATTCTTGATTGAATTGACAGTGAGCAGTTGCACAGGTGATCCATTTATCATCATTTAATATCTGTTTTACATGCTGGCATGGGTTGGACACTTTGACAAGAGCCAGCAATCTAGAAAGCTGCACCAGACTTCACTTATCTGTTTTGGCATGGTTTCTGTGACTTGATGCTCTTCCTAATGCCCACCACTTTACAGATGTGCTGGATGCTTTTTATGTGGCACCAGTTCTCAGATAAATACCACAAGCCTTTATGCCTTGCATTGTCTTGGGGATTATAATGCTGTTAGTATCTATCACCCTAAACTCTTCCTTCTGTATTTTTCATCTTTCAGTCTGATCTAAGATTACATACCACTACATAGTGGTTTGTGGCTTAGAAATGTTATTGCTGTGATTTAGTAAAGAATGTTTGGAGTTGCTAGACTGAATATAACACTTTCTTCAACACATTTTCTCATTAAATGTAATGTTAGTATAAAATATATTCCACCTCGAGAGATTTAGGTTTATCGACAAAATCAGTCACATGAATATTAAATGTCAAACAGTACACCAGGAATTCCACTATAAGATGCCTACTCATTGCTTATTGTTTTACTGCTTTATTCAAACTTTGATGCCAAAGTATCTTGTTTTATATGTTAAAATCTTTTGGGTTTTATTATACAGGAGAAAAAGAGTTACTATGTCAAAAAAAATTCCATATAGGTTATCCTCTCATATCCTTTATTCCAAATCACTGTAGCATATTTTATATAGCAAGATGATCTCAGAAAGTCATATTATGTTTACTATATATACCAATTTATATTCGCTAAAATGTTATGAAAATATGAATGAATATCTCTCTTCTCTCTGTCTCTCTTCCTTACTCTCGCCTCTATTCTTCTCTCACTCCCTCCCTCTCTTTTCTATCTTTTCTTTCTCTTCCTTACTCCCCCCTCTCTCTCCCCTTATGGTTTGGTCAAAGAAGGAAGGAAAAGCTGCTATACATCTACTTAGAGTGAACAGTCGGCCAAGTGATCTTTTCTTTTCCCAATCTGAAGGGATTCATAAATAGAAAAATAAAACAAAATATATGCACACAAAGCACATTTTGTATTGCACAATGCTAGTTTGCTAATGGTATATTTAGTATATGCACATACAAAAACATTGTGTTTATGATCTGTATACATATGTGCATAGACTTGGTCTCACATAAAACACTACCAACAGAATTTAATTAATAAAACAATGCATTTCAGTTTATATCATTGAATTATCAAGATCAATTTCTCTATAATTTCTCCATGTTTATTTCATTTTTTGTTAAAACCATTATTTTGTATTACTTTATATTTTTTAAAGTTTTTGTATATTTATTTAATTATTTGTCTATGCTAGTAAGGTTGCCAACTTGGTAACAACTTTCAATCAATATATATGATATAAAATCCTTTAATAAAAACAAGTCTGCCTTCAATCAACTTCCTGTTTCTGAAATGATAAGTTCCTATCCACACAAGTTCTATTGAGTCTACACTAGCAGCAATCTTGATAATTAATGATTTTATTGATTTACATTCATACTGCATCCTTACTTATATAGACATGCACCAGTTCACTACACATACTTGCAGATGTAAAGGCCTTTATGTGATTGAATACATATATATATATATATATATATATATATATATA
>NC_068988.1:13047539-13069579 GCF_001194135.2 Octopus bimaculoides | reverse complement strand
GCATACATGCACCTGCATTATATGTATTTGTGGTTAAGAAGTTCACTTTGCAGAATAAGTACCAGGTTTAAAAGACAAGTACTGGGGTCAATTTGTTCAACTAATTCCTTTGAGGTGGTATCCCAGCATGGCCACAGTCTAATGACTGAAACAAAAGAGAAAAGATATGTATTTCTATATATGTGTGCATACTCAAACTCAACACACACACACACACACACACACACACACACACACACATGTAGATACTTGCTATCATGTTACATAGTCAAGTGGTCAGTAACTAAACTTCCATCAGGTTAGCCCTAATGAGAAGAGACATTAGAAACCCAGCAGGGCAGAAACCTGTCAAGAGGGCAGACAAGCCCAGTATAGAATCAACAACTATTCAGCTATCGTACTCACAGATAGAAATACTCAAGATGGTGAATGAGCACATTACATAACCAGTTTGGGAGTGATGGGCCCCTAGTTATTGTCAGATTATTAGTATAACAATTGGATAGATAAGGCCTCTTAGCTATGTTAGCGGGAGCTTATTTGTACTGCCATGCTGCATTGTGGGTGAGTCCAAGAAGACAAAAACTAAGAGAATATACACACACCGACAGAGACTGCATTTCTGATGTCTTCCTGATAGATTCACAAATTAGTCAGTGATGGAATCTCTGTTCCCTTGACACATTTTCTAACTTTAACATCTAGAAAAAGTAGCCAACTCTCCCTTAAATCACATCCTATCATCTTACAAGAAAGGAGGATACATTAAATAGAATGGCCATGGCTGGAATCATCATCATTGCTTTAATGTCCATTTTTCTATGTTCACATGGGTTGAATGGAATTTGATGACTGGATTCCCTTCCTTTCACCAATTCTTGCCTGTTTCCAAGTAAGATGATATTCACCCATAACCAGACAGGAAATTGGAAATGAAGGACACTGCTCTCATGACAATGGCATTTGCTTAGAACTAACACAATATCAGGGCAAGGAGACATGGCATTCAACAGTAGAAACCATGCCAAAACAGACAATGGAACTTGGTGCAGCTTCTGGTCTTGCCAGCTCCTCTCAAACCATCCAACCAATGCCAACTTGGAAAACAGATATTAAGTGATTATGATGACACACACACACATACACACACAGCTGGCTTCTTTCAGTTTCCAGTTTCCATCTACTAAATCTACTGATAAGGCTTTGATTGGCTCAGGACTGTTGTAGGAGACACTTGCCTACATTTCCAGGAAATGAAACTCCTTACCACATACCTTGAATAACAGATATGCTTCTCTGGTCTAAGGCTAAATAACAATAAGACACACTTATTACCTCTGCTTATTTGTCTTTGATCTTTGACACCATATCACCTTCAAACCCAACCTTAACCCATCTATCGTTCATCTTTGTACTCACTGGATCATTGTCTAATCAAAGCAATACACTTTACATCCTTCTACAACATAACAGGACCCATTTCCTGGACACTCAGCTACTTGAAATCATCTAACTGGTCTGATCTCCACCATTTTTATGCCGGTTAAACCTAATAGCAAATATGCTTCACTTTCTGCCATCTCTCTCTCTATATATATATAGATAGATTGCTTTCTTTCTTTCATTACTATTTGTTGCACTGTCTCTACCATTTCTTCCTCTTCTACCACCCTATCACTCCAATTATTCTGTTTCTCCAAACATGCTCTTCATTGTTTCTCCCTCTCACCCTACTTCATCTTCTGTCACTGCCTTCTTTCTATTCCCTCTTTAGCTCACAGCAAACTGGCCAAATGAAGACAACATGGCATATTGAGGACTCTTTAGTCATGTTGAGTTTTGATGCCATGATAAAAATGCTTGGATACTTCCACAAGCAAAGTTTGTTGTGAATATTTTCTCTCATACAGGATAGCTTCACTGTAGACACAGTTGCTTCTTAATGAACTATTGCACCAGTATTAAATCATTGATTGATATTGATACACTTACTCCAGTGGATTGTTTTCTATTGTATGTTAAGATGATAGCCAAATGTTCAAGTGAGCTCTGTATGTTGAATTAATTAGCGATAAGGTTACTTGGAAATTAATGTTCTATGCAGGATTCTATGTATTTAAGCTATTACATGGCACAGCTCATTACAATGAAAGTTATATTACTATCCCAAGTTAGAAATACAAGAGAAATATCTGACTAGTGTTATTAAGAGACATGCCTGCCTCATAAAAGCAGGCTTCGAGTGTTATCTGTACAGGTTTCTTACATAAGAATATGCTTCTTATAAATTATATGGGACTCGTGTTATATAGAGCTTTATAATTTGTTTAGTTGAATGAAATTGTACATGTATTTACTCATACTTTCAGCTGTAGTTGCTCTTTGGCTTCAATCAAATAGGAAAGAAGACAAATGTGTAAATAAGACCTTCCTAATGGTCCACAAGCTCCTCCCTTAAACCAAGTTTCTGTTGTCTCTACATGGAGCAGCATGATAGTAGTTGTCCAATGATATAAAATAGGATTTTCCTCAGAAAACAAATTAGAGCTTCACAGCCTCAGTGTGTATACTTATTGATATGTTGATATAATTGAATATACACACTTCATACTCATCAGTTTAGTTCAATATGGGCAAAGGGAGTTCTCTAAACATGTCCTCCAGTGTCAGAGAATATTTACTGAAATTGTGATGGCACCAGTACCAGTGGAGCGCTAAGAGCACCGTTCAAGCATGATCATCACCAGCATCGCCTTCCTGGCACTTGTGCCAGTGGCACATGAAAAGTCGTTCGAGCGAGATCATTGCCAGTGCCGCTGGACTGTGCAGGTGGCACGTAAAATACACCATTTTGAGCGTGGCTGTTGCCATTACCGCCTGACTGGCCTTCATGGCATGTAAAAGCACCCACTACACTCTCGGAGTGGTTGGCATTAGGAAGGGCATCTAGCTGTAGAAACTCTGCCAAATCAGATTGGAGCCTGGTGTAGCCATCTGGTTCACCAGTCCTCAGTCAAATCGTCCAACCCATGCTAGCATGGAAAGCAGACATTAAACGATGATGATGATGATGATGATGAAGGCTTTGATATTTCTTTTTATCTTTTATTTGTTTCAATCATTAGACTGCGACCACACTGGAACAATTTGTTCATGTAAGTCGCACTGTTTTATATTTGATTTTAACTGGAGGGAAAAAAAACTGCAGTATGACATATACATGAGGCAAAAAAAACAAAAAATTGTACCAAGATTCACTACTGAATTAGAGGTGTGACTTATACACAAGTAGATACAGTAATTTAAGTGGCAAATACCAGTCAACACTACTACTCTCCCTGAAATATTGCAGTTCAATTGAAGTAGTGATTGAGGATCTAAATTAGAGCATTGGATCTATACATGCAGATAAGCCTTTCTTCATTGCTCGGCTGTTTGTGTCAATACTTTTTTGTCTCATTGAATTATTTAATTCTTTCGAGCAGACATTTTCTCCATTAAGAACATTTTTCCAATGTCGATATTGACTTTGATTCTATTCATAAAATTTACTCTTTCTTCTCTCTTAAACTTTTGTTTAATTTCTATTATTTTACTTTTGTTTTGTTTTTGTTTTTTTGTTTTTTACTTTCCTGAAATTCCTCAAATCCCTAATCATGATTTCTAAGTTAGGCAACAAGGCCTGCAGTTTTGTGGAAATGAGATTATTCAATGAGATCAAACCCACCACTGGACTGATACAACTATACTTTTCATTCCCAGGGGATAAAAAGCATAGCTGACTTTGGTAGGATTTGAATCCTGAATGTGAACAACCAGAAGAAATACAGCAAAACATTTTTTCCAACATTTTTATGATTCTTTCAGCTTGCTACCTTTGAAACTCCTAACAATTTAAGTCGCTTATCTTCCAATCTTTATTTCCTTTGAATAACTCTGAAAAACAATTCACAAAAGTACTTAAAAAATCATTAGCATTTCATTTCACTTTTAAACACTAGATTTATTATCTGATTAAGTGCAACTAGCATCTCAAGTCTATTTTATCAGACTTTTATCTGAATTGAACTCATTTTAATATTCTAATATTTTACCAACTCTGCTAAATTAACATAAACTTAATATATCTAAAACACTCATAGTGTAGTGGAGGTGCATCATTTAGTGGTTAGGATGTTGGACTCATGGTCAGAAAATAATGGTTTCAATTCCTGGACTGGACGATGCTTTGTGTTCTTGAGTAAAACACTTCATTTCATGCTGCTCCAGTCCACTCAGCTGGTGGAAGTGAGTAATCCAGCAATGGACTGGCATCCCATCCAGGGAGGGATATATTCACCAGAGAAACCAGGAAACTGGTCCTATGCTCTTTACAGAGTAATGTGGATTGACCATAACCACACATAGGTGTAGATGTGGCTGTGTGGTTAAGAAGCTCGCTTTGCAACCCACATGGTTTCAGGTTCAGGCCCACTGCACAGCTTTTCAGGCAAGTCTCTTCAACTATAACCAATGGAAACTGTGGTAGTCTTGTATATGTATGTGTATCTATTTGTGTGAGTCTTAGTGCCTGCCTGTGTCACACACACACACACACACACATACACATTGCTTGACAACTGATGTTAGTTCACATTTATAATTTAGTGGTTTGGCAATAGTAACTGATAGAGTTAGCACTAGAAGGTGGTGAGCTGGCAGAAACATTAGCACCCTGGGCGAAATGCTTAACGGTATTTTGTCTGCTGTTACGTTCTGAGTTCAAATTCCACCAAAGTCGACTTTGCTTTTCATCCTTTCAGAGTCTATAAATTAAGTAGCAGTTACGCACTGGGGTTGATGTAATTGACTTAATCCCTTTGTCTATCCTTGTTTGTCCCCTCTATGTTTAGCCCCTTGTGAGCAATAAAGATATAAGAATTAGCACTAGACCAAAAAGAAATGAAAAACAGATTTTGGGTTGATTTGTTCAAGCAAAAACCCTTCAAGGCAGTGCCCCAGCGTAGCCAGTGACTGAAACAAATAAACGATAAAACATACATTATGTTTACAGATTTTTATGATTATGTTCTTCAAAGAAATCCTCACTTCCAATACAGCACCATACCTCTTATAAATACTCATTACAATCATTGCATTACCCTCATTAACCCACAAATTAATACATTTTTTTCGTCCTTGCTATTTCTTCTACTTTCTAATCCTTATTCTGCCCACATTACCTTTCAGGGTCAATTAAATAAGTACCAGTTATGCACTGGGGTCGATGTAATCGACTTAATCCCTTTGTCTGTCCTTGTTTGTCCCCTCTATGTTTAGCCCCTTGTGGAAAATGAAGAAATAATCATTATTATTATTAACAACAATTAACAGTTACTTCCCTTCAGCCAGAAAATGTGATTTTCCCCAAGCATGTTTGAATATTTGTCATTAACTTAGACTCATATACTGATGTTTTTCTTTTAGGACCTTTTTTATTATGTCTTCCTCATACTTGTTTATATTGAAATTATATTTATTCTAACCTGGCTAGTTTCCCTCCCCAAATAAGGACCAAAACTGCCATATATCAAACTTTAACATTGCTTCACTTCCATATATATTCAAAAAAACATACATCACTTTTTTCCTCATTTGCTTGACAATATCTGGCTTGGACTGAAACATCGTGCAAAGTATAGCATATAATTTCCAATGTGTATATGATAGAGAGAGAGAGAGAAAGAGAGATAGTGTGTGTGAGAATGTAAGATAAACAGGGATTACAGTTCCTGCTCCTAGTTTAACTGACCTCTTGATTGATTGTAAACACTAGCAGATTATTTTCTTCTCAGTTCATTCATGTGTATGGTAGACCAAAAGGGTAACTGAAGGAAACTGTGGTTCAGATATGCAATCTTTGTTTATAAACACATTGAATAAACACTTGAATAAACTCTACACATGTCTTGTACAAAACTGTATACAGCGCACCATATATGTGGGTGGGGGTATGTATTTATATACTTATATATATATATATATATATATA
Source organism: Octopus bimaculoides (assembly GCF_001194135.2). Taxonomy (NCBI): domain Eukaryota; kingdom Metazoa; phylum Mollusca; class Cephalopoda; order Octopoda; family Octopodidae; genus Octopus; species Octopus bimaculoides. The sequence goes on along the minus strand of NC_068988.1, from coordinate 13,063,548 downwards.
TATATATATACACACACACATAAACACACACACACACACACACACACACATTCATTTTGTTCATTTGTTTGTTTTATGTTAATTTTTCCATGAAAGTATGAGTTGAACAAAGATTTATTCCTGAGGGGCTATTTTGATGCTATATGCCCTTTCAGTTGCTAGCCCTTATATGTCTTCCAAGTAAGTGACTTTGTTTTTTTATCCTACTTGTCCTCGAAGGCACAGAACCACATCACAATTTGTTAACAGGGTATGTTGGCATAATATCACTGTTGTGCTTAAACAGTTTCATACAAAGATGTAGAATGCAAACATTAACACATACATGCACACAGGTGGGAGTATGTATCTGTATTATATGTATGAACGTATATATAGTTGTTATGGTCAATTTGTGAAGTACTAGTGATTTGTTCTGTGTGGGCATAAGGTTATACACAGATAAAAATAACACAAGTAAGATTATGAGACAAAGAGATGACAAATAAACAAATAATAGATGGAATAAAATAGGTGAAAGCATGTGCCTGGAAAGCAAAATAATATAAAGTAAAAGAAAATAATAATGATAGGCCAAAGAAAGAAACAGAGAATCTGACATTTTGGATGATACCCTTTTATTAAAGATGGTGGGGAGGGAAACGATTTAAGAGAGGTGAAAGAAATAGAAGAATATGTACAATACTGAATTTAGTCTCTGGGTGGTGGGGTCTGTCATGTAAACAGACATCTTTAATTCAGTATCATTCATTTTTTTCCCCTTTTTCTTTTACCTCTAATCCTTTTTCTTCTCTTTGGTATAGGTTATCATCCAAAATTTATCAACCTGTTTTTACCTTTAGCATATCTAATTTACCTCCCCGTAACTGAAAGCTCTAGAGCATGAAACCATTCAGTAACATAAATTGGCTGTTATGAGACAAAATTTATAATATGACAAATGTATGTATGAATTCTTTCTTTAAAATAATTTTTCTCATTTAATGTCTTGCTAAAATTAGGGTGGTATTGGCTGTCTGTACAATACAGGTATGGGCTCCGTGATTTTTGGAAAAGCATATAATGGTCCCAGAAAAAATGTTTGGGAAGCACTAAGCAACACCACCAGCATCACTGCTTCACTACAGCCATTTGCCCTGTCTTTATGATGTTGATGATAATTCTTTTATTAGCCACAAGGGCTTACATAAAACAACATTAAAGGACATGCAGCAACATAAAAGATGAGACAAGACAAGACAAGATAAAGGGTTTTCAGTATGTAAACAATAAATAACAATTAAAATTAAACAATGTAAAACTCCCAAAAGCCACGGGCCTGATCAACAGGGCAAGAGCCCTTCTTTAATTTTTCACAGGTGTATGCTCAGAACTGGTCCTTTCATACTGAGGCAACACTTCTCGCTCTACCCTCACATCTCAACATCAGCTATGTAGAACTGTGACCTGATTGTGTGAACCAGAAAAGTTATGGAAAATAATGTATGGAAGATGATTATAAATATTATTTTAGAGCACTATAACTGCTTTAAAAAAAATTATAGACACGCTAGACATTGAGAGATAAAATAAAATAAAATTTATTTTACTAAATAATAGCAATTAATATGATTGACATTGTAGGTCATGGAGCAAAAGTCACCGAACAACCAATTGTTAATTCAAATTAGATAGTTATGGATCAACTAGAAAGACATTTTAATATCCTGAAATTTGAGTGAAAGCTTTGTCACAGAATCAGTCGTTAAAAAAAATGATAATGTATGACTATTTAATGAGTTTTTTTTATATGAAATGTCTTTAAAATAGTCATGGGAGTAATGCCAGAAAGGCAATCACAGACTGTTAGACTTAAAATATTTTTCTCTGATCTGTTTAGAATTAGTGATACCATTACAGCTTTGTTTATTGAAAATAAGTTGTCTGACAATGGTGTGGATATTTTGTAATTTATATATTCACATCTGATCTGCTGATGTCTTCAAAATATTATATACACCTGTATGTGTGTGTACACATACACACACACATATATATGAGAGAAAGAGAGAGGGAGGTGTTCAGGCTAAATTTCACAATTGTCTCCTTTTTTTAGGAACATTTTGGTGTGTCAGTGAAAGTGAAAGACATTGGAGAGTATAAAAATGATTTTAGAATATTAGAAAAGAGTTGTGCCAGGTATCAAAATTCCAGCATCATGATTGCTGCTCAATGCCCTACAAATGCTGTAAGGTGTCATGTGGACAACTGCAATGGAGGCTATGAAACCATAGCCAGCAGAAAGGGAGACAGCAGGCATTCTAACTGCATCCACATGCTGGAATTCATCCCTACATCTTTGAACAGATCCTTAGGCTCAATTCAGATAGCTATGTGAAGCTGCTGGAAACTGGTCAGTCCTTGGCTGGAGAAGGTTGCTGATGGAAGGTCATGTGTAGCAGCAGGATTTGACTCCTCACCATACCTCCAGAAAGATTCAGAAGAGATTGTCATAAAATTTCTATGACTTTGCCAGCCCTAATTTCTGGCCTCTTAATTCCCTGCATTGTAATCCCACGTGCATATGATGGACTGCTTTCAGTTTCAATCTACCAAGTTCACTCACAGGCTTTGGTCACTCCATTTACCTGTAGTTAAGTCTATGTCTGGTCATAGAGTAATCAGACACAAAGGACTTAGCCCCGTGGATGGCTTGTCAGACTCTGAAGCTGAAGAGAAATGTAACTCTTCATCTGTGGGAGGCAGGAATCCATTCCAGTCAGTTGGTTAGTAAGTACCAAAGATTAAACACCCCAGGTTGACAAGGACAGATTATCTCCCTTAGACCAGTACATCTGGGCCAAAAGAGGGGGAACAGGGAAATTTGCCCTTGGGTTGTTTTTAGTTTGCAAGGACCTTTCGAGAATGGGGAGTCCCGTGCTTGCAATGGGTAGTGTTTGAAATGGAAGCAGGGGCCGTAGCACCAGCACTATGGCTGTAGATAATGACCATGCCAACACCAGCAGCACAAGCGAGGCTACCAGCTCCACTCCCAATATTATCAATGACGGCACCTACATCACTATTGGCGACAGTAGTACCAATGTCATGGCCAGGAATGACCACCACAATGACAACAGCCAAAGCGATATTGCCAGACCCATGCCTCATAATGATAAAAGCACCAACGGTAGCTCCAGCAACAACATCCCCAGGCCTGGAGCTGACTGAAGATGCCCCAACATCTTTCACTTTCTTTCTGCATTTGAAGACTTATAGAACAAGAGATCCTTTACTTGTAAAAATAGTGTTAGCAACGAGAAGGCCATCTGGTTTTCAAACAATGCCTCAATTATATATTCACCTAATCCATGCTAGCATGGAAAACAGCTGTAGAAAAAATTAACAGAACAAAAGAAATATACTTACACATTCTCACTAATGTAAAGAGAATGACAATATCATATACATGTCAGCTTAGAAAACCAGATGTTAAAATAATGATAATGATGACATGATGCTCCTCACATGATTATTTAAGCAGAGACATGACTGAATACAGTAAAGAAAACAGAGAACTTGCAGGAGAAAGATATAGAAGATAAAGAATATTTTATGTAACAGCTTGATTAGAGATGCTCGGAAAAAGAAGAGGGCAGAAACATTTAATTTGGCAGAAAGTATTTACATGAATTGTAATTCAGTGTTGATTTATAAAACAAAGCTGTTCTGTAGCAGGAACAATCTCTTTTTTGTTGAACAACATTCAAGTAAAATGTGGAAATAAATAAAGATGTAAGCAATGTAAAGAAAAGGGAGCAGAAAAAATGTTGTAGAGGGGGTTGACCTGCCTGTAATGAAATTTGTTACCAACTCAGTACCATGTATTGATGAAATTTCATAATGTACATAATAGCTGGTTATGAATGTTGTTTTTTTTGTCTTTCGGTTGTTGTTGTTTTTTTTTTTTTTTTTTTTTTTTTTTTAAGAAGAAGACAACTAAAATAGATTAATTAGAAAGAAGAGAATGTAATATAAAATTATAGCAAATGTATAAGATATGAGGTTAATTTTAAGACTTGAAGAAAGCATTTAAAATAATAAAGTAAACTTCTGAATAAGTTTATAATGGACACTACCTTTAGAAGAGCGTCTTGTCGCATTTTGCTGTGTTATTTAGTAAGTTGAAGATACTATCTGTATAAAAGAAAAAGGTTTTGATGTTGATATTAGTTTAAATAGAAGCAGTAGATAGAGAAGAATTAGTTGGTGCAAGGAGTGAGTATATAGATATATATTATAAAAATATTTCATTACATATGGTAGGACATAGAGGAGAAGTTAATTGGTTAGTTTACTGGTAAAGTAGCTAGCTAGCTAGCTAGTTACCCATTTTGGTTAGTTGATGACACAACAGTTCAGAATGATAACAAAACAATTCAGAAAAAAAGAAACAACATTGTTTTCAGAAGGATTTATCTTCTCAAGCCTAATGGGATATTATTGTTGCCATAGTAGAGATAGGTCGTTTGTTGAATAATTTTTAATTGTGGACCTAAATTATTTCACTTGAGTAATTTCAAGTTGATATCATTACTATGTAGTTAAGAAGTTGGCTTGACAACCACTTTGTTCCAGAATCAGTTGCATTGCACAGTACTTTGACCGAGTGTCTTCTACTACAGCCTCAGCTTGACCAATACCTTGTGAATGGAATTTAGATAACTTCCCTGAATCCCATGTGTGTGTGTGTCCTTTTCTTGACACCACACTGTTGTTGTAAAGTGAGGATCACTGTCATACAAGCACTGTCCTTCATTTGAAATCATCTATGAAAACATGTCTCACCATGGAGAAATATTACCTTGCTTGGAAACAGGTGACAGGAAAGGTATTCAAGATTATACAATCTGCATTAAAAAGATGTTGATGTTTATGATAATGTTGGTATATGTACACACACACGTGTGTGTGTTCATTCATTCATTTAATGTTTCTGTTTCACGTTAGCATGGGTTAAATGAGTAGTTGTTTAAGATTAGATATATTCATACATATCTCTCTACGTGTTGTTGCATATGCTGTGTCCCTTATACTAAATAACTTATTGGTTCAGCACAAAAATTTTTTTAAATAAGTATTGTACTGAAACAAGCAATGGGGCTGAAGGTAGTGACTCAGAATTGCCACGGTCCAATGACTGACAACAGTAAAATAATATCAGGCTTTTCAAAAACAGTGTTAGATAGGAAAAGAAAATCAAAACAATTTTCTTTTCTTTATTTCGAAAGGCAGCGAGCTGGAAGAATTGTTAGCTTGCTGGGTAAAAGGCATTTCATCCATCTTTATGTTCTGTGTTCAAATTCCAGTGAGGTTGACTTTGCCTTTTTTCCATTTGGAGTTGATAAAACAAGTACCAGTTGAACACTGGGGTTAAAGTAATTCACTAGTTCTCTACCACCAAAATTTTAGGCCTTGTGCCTATAGTAGAAAGAATTTTTTTTTTTTTTTTTAAATTTTTGTTGATATGGATTAATGATCTGTTTAAATAGCTTCCACTTTCCTTTGGCGCTTTTTTCCATTCATGAAGAATTTGAATGCCACACTTAATTTTAAGGTGTAAATGTTAATTTATGTGTGTGTGTTTGTGTGTTTACATAATTTTTTGTTCATTTGTTTATTTTGAATTTAAAAACACAGTATGATGTTGAAGTAATAAATTATTGCATAGATTTAAGTGTAAATTACTCATTCACAAATTTCCTTTTTTTTTATTAAGTGGTGACATTGTATTTGTTTAGCTCCTGTTACATGTGATGGAATCAAAATAGGCAAATAGGAATGACAATTGTCAAATATCAGAATCATTTGACACGCTCTAATTATTTCAGTTTTAATGTCACTTTGAAAAATGTTTCCTCTCTTGCCTTTCTCATTTTTTTTCCCCATAATTTTCTTTTCATTTTCTGCTGCCTCATGGTTTCATTTGTTTCACTCCTGTGACACTTAACCCTTTGAGCCCTGACCTCCTGAACCTTATTTGACCATATATCTGGCTTCCAGATGCACTCCACCAGTAGAGCAGTGCTATGGTATAGAGAAAAATAAACCATCCACTGATAAACTGGTGTTACAGGCTCAAAGGTTTAAATATAAAAAAAAGTAATGAAACAAATTTTTAAAGAAAAGGACCGCATGAGTGACTTAATTGGATGTCTCTTAAATCAACCTCTTCACCATTATCATCTCATCAGTTTACATCCAACTTCCCATGAAGGCATAGTTTGAATGAATCTTACTGCATCTTGTTTATTCATCATGGTCCTTGTCATCTTGTACATATAGAAACAGAAAAAAACTGGCCAACTTCCTTATCTTTTATCTTTTACTCGTTTCTGTCATTAAGCCTGTTGGGACACCACCTTGAAGAATTTTTAGCTGAATGAACTGATGCCAGAGCCAGTTTTTTTAAGCCAGGTATGTAGTCTGTTGGTCTCTTTTGCTGAACCACTGTTATGGGGATGTAAACACACCAACACTGGTTATCAAGCAGTGGCAGGAAACAAACACAGGCACAAAGACATACACACATAAATGTATATATATATATACAACTGGCTTCTTTCAGTTTCCATCTACCAAATCCACTCACAAAGCTTTGGTCGGTCTGATGCTATAGTAGAAGACACTTGCCCAAGGTGCCATGCCGTGGGGCTGAACCCGGAACCATGTGGTTGGGAAGCAAACTTATTACCACACAGCTATGCCTGGCATATGTTGTTAGGGTTAGGTTTTCTTTTTCGGGATTTTTGTTTTTCTGCTAGATACTTTTCTTATCACCAAACTAATTTACTGCATGGACTGAATAAATTTTATTATGCCACCGGTATGAGAGAGGTTATCTGCAGGAAGACTGGAGAGACCTGGGTCCAACTGAAAGGAAAACAAGGTGCCATGCAGTAGGAACGAACCTGGAACCACATGGTCAGGAAGCAAACTTCTTAAACACTCAGCCATGCCTGTTCCTATTATACACATATAAATACTGTTTCATCTTTAGACACAATGATGAGAGTGGAACAGATGCATCTTGAAGATACACTACATCCAATTCCTTATTTATCCAACTATTCCCTCACCTCATTTGTGCTCTGCCATTCATGGTCACTTCTGAGTTCAAATTCTGCCGAGGTCGACTTTGCCTTCCATCTTTTCAGGGTTGATAAATTAAGTACCAGTTGCATACTGGGGTCGATCTAATCAACTGCCCCCCCCCCCAGAATTTTTGGCCTTGTGCCTAGAGTAGAAAAGAATACACACCCAAACAGACCATACGATGCTCACTTAATTTTTTTTTTTTTTTTTTTTTTTTTTTTGCAATCATCACAAATTTTTATCAGTTCAAGCTCATATCTTGCTACCTTACAGCATCCCACTTCATACATAAGCCTCATACAATCTTTCCTCCACTCTGAAGTAAAAGATAGATAATGTGATGCTTGTACTAGAATATCTTTTGTTGCTAGTAGATATAATAACTCTTTGAACTTTCCCACCATGTTCTTACTTAGGTTACTATGCTATCTGTACACTCATTCCCACTGCTAATTGGGTCACCTAAATAGCAGTGGATTAGTTATAACAAAAGCTATCAGTTACTTCTAGAGAGCCTTTTAAATATTTGAAGGAGTTTATTTTGCATGCACTTTTACTGCTAATTACTCTGGTGTACCTACCACATAGAAGGTCAAACCTTTTCTGACAGCCTGCCTCTGGATCTGCTAAGTACACCATAGAGAATCTCTATCCTTTCTCTTGGCACCTGCATGACTGTGTGGTTAAGAAGCTCTCTCTGTGACCACATGACTTGGGGTTTATTCCAAATTCCATGACAACTCAAGCAAGTGTCTTCTACTATAGCCCTGGGTCAGCCAAAGCCTTCTGTGTGAATTTGGTAGAAGTTTGTAGTATGTGTGTGTGTGTATGTGTGTGTCTTTGTGTCTGTATTTGCCCCACCCCATAGTTTTGGTGGATTTTATCTTTTATTTGTTTCAGTTATTTGGCTGTGGCCATGCTGGAGCACTACCTTGAAATTTTAGTCAAACGTATCGATCCCAGTACTTTTTTAAAAACCTGGTTCTTACTCTATTGGTCTCTTTTGCTGAACTGCTAAGCTACGGGGACATAAACACACCAACACCGGTTGTCAAGCAGTAATGGGGGAACAAACAAAAACACAGAGACCCAGGAAGGCCTGGGACGAAGTGGTGAAGTATGGTCTTTGAATGTTGGGCGGAGGTGATGACAAGTGATCGAGACCTTTGGTGATTTGCTATGCTTGAGAAGACTTGTTAAACCAAGTGAAATCGTAGTCATAGCTGGTGCTAGTGACGCATAAAAGGCACCCGCTACACTCTTGAGGTGATTGGTGCTAGGAAGGGCATTCAGCCATACAAACCATGTCAAATCAGTTATAGATTTTTTATCAGAATGTCACTAACCTTTGTGGAAGAAGTTTCTTTCTAGTGTGAGTAAGCACTTTCGATTATCTTTTCAAACACATTCTTGGATAATGTATGAAAGAGAAAGTTGTTGTTCTTGGAGTAGTGGTAGTATTAACTATTACCAGTTTATTTTCGGACTTAGGGTTTTCATAAAGTATTCTTCCTTTGTCTTTCATTGTTAATCATTTTTATCTAATATTTTTGTAAAAAGGGAATATGTAAGTATTCTTTTACCATTGTTTATTATATGAAGTGTTGAATATTTTCAGTTTAGTTTCGGATTTAGAATTCTTATAAAGTATTTTTCTCTTGCCACTCATATTTGATAATTTTTATCATTTATTTTGTAAAATGGAAATATTTTAAATTTTCCATTTGCCCAAATATCTAGATATTCGCTGCTTGGGACATTCCTAAGAGATGAATCCCTAATTTGTTGTTTATACACATTTACACGACTATATATATATAGATGCAGGTGTGGGTGTGTGTGATAAGAAGTTTACTTCCCGACAACTTGGCTCCAGATTCAGTCCCACTGCATGGTACTTTGGGCTAGTGTCTTCTACACTCCTCAGGCCGATCAAAGCCTTGCAAATGGATTTGGTTGGCAAACTGAAGAAAACCTGTTGTGTGTGTATATATATGTGTGTGTGTGTGGGGGGGTCTGTATTTGTCCCCTACCATCACTTGACAACTGGTGTTGGTGTGTTAACATCCCTGTAACTTAGCTCCAAAGGGAGTGATAATATAAGTGCTGGAGTTGATTCATTTAACTAAAATCTTTTGAGGTGGTGCCTCAGCATGGTCACAGTCTAATGACTGAAACGAGTAAAAGATATATATATATATATATATATATATATATATATATAATGCCTTTTAGGCTCTATCACTACAATCAATTTTGATATTCCATTTTCCATGCTTGCACATGTAGTTGGGTCTTCTCCAGCATTGAATATCCACAATCAACATGGTCCTTTGTCATCTTATTTGTGAGATGCAACATCTTGAACTCAATCTCCATTACTTCATCCATAGTTTTTCTCAGTTTCCATCTTCCACAGATTCCATTCATTTTGAACATGTGGCACTTCTTTATACAGCTATTATCTTCCAGTTGCATCACATGCCTGTACCAGCACACTACATATGATTCCTCTTATGTTCAGTTTTTTTCAAAGCTCATTTGTATTCCGTCATTCATGTATCTTAATATTATACATTCAGTGAAGTATGCTTGTTTCATTTCTTTCTTGTCTTTTCAAATCCTCTGCATTCAAGACCCATGTTTCAGTGCCATGCAGCATCTAACCTCATGCTCATGTATCACATAATTCCCCACCACTTCACTTTGAGGGAGAGATCATTCGTTGCTAGTACAGGCAATAGCTACTTTGACTTCTTCCAACCTCTTCTTTCTCTGGCTACTATGCTTTCAGTCACCCACCTCCACTATCAATTGTGTGCGTGTGTGTGTGTGTGTGTGTGTTCATTACTTTATTTCCATTTAAAAATATCTCAGAGTACTCAAATGTATGTGTGTGTAAGGTAGGAAAGAAATTTGACTTAGAAATTTATACATAGAAACATATGTATGTGTAATATATATATATATATAAAGAAAGGGAGTGAGAAAGCAACTAAAATGTGACAAATAATGATGGAAATAGTAAAGATCAATCTGATACTGGATGAATAAGGAAAGGGAAAATGACACATACATAAAAGTTTTATTGGATTATAAAGTTATGCTGAATTTCTTAAGTAGCATATTATTACTGACATCTAGCATCTAACAGAACCATATACTTAATTACACATAACAAAGTCATTTTCTAGACAGATGTCTGTTACTCTTAATAGAATAGCTTGTTATATATATAAGTGTTACATTTTGTTCATAGCAGGTTTTTAAAGAAGCCAAAAAAAAATATTATTACCTTCAATATTCCATTCTCCAGCATGCTTGTTATTACTGTTTTTCTTGTTGATAGTATTGTAGCTGTTGCTATTGCAGCAAGCCTGTCTGCTTCTGTCACTTCTGTTAATGTCAATGTATAATAATTTTCAACAGCTTAGCAGAGAAACGGGTCAATGCCAGCCAACAAAAAAAATATTTGATATCACATGTGGAGTAATTATTGTAGAGCTATCTGCTCCATAATTATTTATACACAGATGAGTGAATGTACAACTGGACACATTTGTATGGGAATAACTCTATTGTCTTGTCATTCAATTGTTATTATATGTTAATTAATTAGTTGCTATTGTATATTAATTAGATTTTAATTTAATTAGCTTTGATTTTTAATATTTGTACAAGACTTTACATTTCGAGGGAGAGTATGGTTAACTAAATTAATCACATTTCTTTACTTCATTTTATTAACCTTGAAATCATGGAAAACAAAGTTGACCATGGCAATATGTGCACTCAAAATGCAAAGGTTCTTAATTAAATATCATGTGGCATTGTGTTTGTGTCGTTACATGTAATGTAGTAAAGCTGACAAAATCATTTGCATATTGGACAAGAATGCTTTGCAGTGTTTCTTCCAACGCTTTTCATACTGAGTTCAAATCTCTCTGAGGTCAACTTTGCTTTTCATCCCTGAAGTAGCAGTCAAGTATTGGGGTCAATGTAATTGACTTATCCCTTTCCCTCACAGTTACTGGCCATGAACCCTGCAACAGACTGGCATCCTGTTCAGGAAAATGCTGTGATCTTTGTTACTTATAGCCATGGAAACCAGGCAATCAGTCTTATGTGTCCTAAGGCTGAAGATAAAAATTGCATCATCATCATCATTTAATGTTTGTTTTCCATGCTGGCACGGGTTGGACAGTTTGCCAAGAGCTGGTAAGGCCAGAGGCCACACCAAGCTCCATTGTCTGTTCTGGCATGGTTTCTACACACGGATGCCCTTCCTAATGCCAACCACTCCACAGAGTGTACTAGGTACTTTTTATGTGGCACCAGCATCAGTATCAATTCTGCTGTGGTGGATGGGTCTTCTTGAATACAGCAAGGTACCAGATAATCCTTTGTCATCTCCTTCATAAGGATCAGTGTCTTGAGATCAACCTCCAATATTTCGTCCCATGTCTTCCTAGGTCTTCCTCTTCCACAAATTCCATCCACTTTAAGTGATCGGCACTTCTGTATGCAACTGTCTACATATTATTCGTTAATTAATGAGTCAAAATCACTATTATACATTATATCTTAAATTAGTTAAATTTCATTTCTAATCATCATCATCATCATCGTTTAACATCTGCTTTCCATGCTAGCATGGGTTGGACGATTTGACTGAGGACTAGGAACAAAGTATCAAATTCAAAGAATGTGTATGATCAATTCGATTGAATCAGTTCTCAACTTGTATTCATCTTATTGATCCTAGAAAGGTAAAAAAATAGTCAATCTTTGTGGTATTTGAACAAAAAAATATGCGATTAAGCAACACAGGGCATTTTTGTCCATCACTGTGCCAATTCCGCCAATACATTTACATATTTAATATGATATTTTTATAAAGCCAATGATTTAGAAAAGTATGGTATTGCAGTCAGAAGCATATTAAACCTTTTGATACCAACCTCCCTGAGACAGCTCCTGGGTTTATGATACAAACTTCTTGCTTTAAAGTGATTTAAATTAAAATATTCCATCAAAATTTCAGGTTGGTTTATGTTTCAAACACCAGCTTAATAACAGTTATTTCATTAAACTTGCCCCTTTTCTAAAATTAACTGAAATGATGCCAGTGTATTTCAACAAAAGTATGGTAACAAAAAGAGTTAAATAGAAATAGAAATAAAGATTACACTTATACCTTAAAAACATTTGATAATTTACTATTTCAAGTGAAAATATCCATATTCAGAAGGTGACAGAATTGATTTTCAACATTGCCACAAGGTGAGAAATTTGGTGGAGGGGTGTGCAGTTGATTAAAATGACTAATAATTTATTAGTACTTTATTATATTAGCATAGAAACTGTGTGGTAAGAAGTGCATTTAATATATTTAATTTAAAAAGGTGGGGAGCTGGCAGAAACGTTAGCATGCTGGGTCAAATGCTAAGTGGTATTTTGTCTGTCTTTACGTTCTGAATTCAAATTCTGCTGAGGTCAACTTTGCCTTTCATCCTTTCGGGGTCGATAAATTAAGTACCAGTTGTGTACTGGGGTCAATCTAATCGACTGGTTCCCACCCCAAAAATTTTGGGCCTTGTGCCTAGAGTAGAAAAGATACCGAGGCAATGACTAGCGACCGGGACCTTTGGAGATATGCTTTGCTTGAGAAGACCCAACAAACCAAGTGAGACCCTAACCCATGGCCTATACCAGTGGGTGTAACCAACCCATTTATGAAGACTCCTCAGTCATTGGACAATAAACCTTGCTTGTGAAGACCTATTGAGGCAAGTGAAATCAAAATCAAAATTGCTGACGTGGCCGATGACAGTACCACTTGATTGGCACTCTTGCCAGTGGAACGTTAAAAGCACATCCGAACATGGGATGTAACTGGCCCACTTATGCGTACCGCTCATACATTGGACAATGAACTATGCTTACGAAGACCTATTGAGGCAAGTATAAATAAACCTAAATCACTGACGTGGCCATTGACAGTATCACCTGATTGGCACTCGTGCCAGTGGAACGTTAAAAGCACATCCAAGCATGATCATTGCCAGGGCCACGGATTGGCTCTTGTGCCGGTGACATGAAAACACCATTCGAGCATGATCGTTGCCAACATCGCTTTACCAGCACATGTGCCAGTGGCACGTGAAAAACAAACATTCGAGCATGGTCGTTGCCAGTACCGCCGGACTGGCTCCTGAGCAGGTAGCATGTAAAAACACCTTTTGAGTGTGGTCATTGCCAGAACCACCTGACTGGCCTCATGCCAGTGGCACGTAAAAAGCATCCACTTCACTCTCGGAGTGGTTGGCGTTAGGAAGGGCATCCAGCTGTAGAAACTTTGCCAGATCAGATTGAGCCTGGTGCAGCCTCTGGTTCACCAGTCCTCAGTCAAATTGTCCAACCCATGCCAGCATGGAAAGCGGACGTTAAACAATGATGATGATGATAATCAATTTCTATTACCATTACATATTTTATTAGTTACTATTACAAATATATTTGTTCGTATATTCTTTTACTTGTTTCAGTCACTGGTCTATGGTCATGCTGGGGCATCAAGTAAATCAACTCCAGTACCTATATTTAAGTCTGTTACTTATTCTACTAGGCTCTTTTGCTGAACTGAGAATGTAAACAAACCATCACCAGTTGTTAAGCAGTGAGACACACACACATACATGACAGGCTTCCGCTGTCTACCAAATACCTTCACAAGGCATATGTCTTGGGTTATAGTAGAAGACACCTACTCCAAGGTACTGTACAGTTGGAGTGAACCCGAGGCCATATGGTTGCAAAGCAAGCTTTTTAACCACACAGCTATGTCTATTTAATTTATATTTCCATTATATATTTTATTTAATTTGTTAATGTAGCTGTTATAAATTTGAATTAGTTTGTTTATATTACCATTATTAATATTTTTACTATTATTTGGCAAAGAAGAGCATTGTAGTAGTTGAGATGATAAGTGCTGGACAAAATGTTCTTCTGTATTCCGGTCTGCTGGAATCAATTTCAATTAATATTGCTCTCTGGTCGATAAAATAAGTATGAAGCGTGAATAGCTTATCTTCTATAAAACCATGGCTTTATGCCAATCAAGAGCAGTGGTGAAACAGAAATCAAAGAAATCTAGGCTAAATGTCTGTTAGTTTTTTAGGTCCATTTCTCTATGTTGTGGGTTCAAATCTCAGTAAGGCAAAATAGTCACACATCTGTAATTTTATATCATTCATTCTGGAGATGATATATTATTAAAGATTTATGATCATATATGAATATTAGAAATGCTTATCAGCAATTTTCTTTAAGATGAAATTATACTATAGTTAATAAGTCTTGGGGTTGATTTGCTCGACTAAAGGCAGTGCTCCAGCATGGCCGCAGTCAAATGACTGAAACAAGTAAAAGAGTAAGGAGTATAGAAAAAAACATTCTGGTTTATGAAAGGTGGACAATATGGAGGAATGATCCAAATCTTCAGTTTTCTCTTTCATCATTCTTGGATTAATAAAACAAATACTAGCTGAGTACTAACATCACTATAATTGACTATACACCCATCTCTGAAAATCTGTGGCTTTATGCCAGTGTAAGAAATAAATGTAACTAGTATTATGAGCTGGTAAATTAGCATTGGATTCAATTAGTTTAAACAATACCAGTATTGATTTTTGCTTTACATAACACTGGAGCTATTAAAATAATTACCAGTAATACACTGGCTCAGTTCAGTCAACTATACTCCAATCTGTTCAAAATGTCCCTAGACATATGCATAACTAGCCAAAATCCATTTTATGATATTCAGCATGTGGCCATGCTGATATAAAAACTGCTGATGTCTTTGAAATAAAGTGAAATTAAATTAGGAAATACAATTGCTGCACATTTTTCAAACTGGAAAAGGAAAATAAATTGTTTGCTCATAAATATATGACAAATTACAGCATTTGCTGGGCTTCCATTAACGTAAGAAATAAAATTATTTATTTTGCATGACCAGATTGGTGAATTGGCAGAAATCTATATTCCAACTTAAGATTTCTGCCAATGTTAACTTTGCCTTTCATCCTTTTGATGTTGATTCAATTGATTTTATTTTCTTTCTCTCCCCTCTCTCTCTCTCACACACACACACAAACTACCTCATGAAAAGAAGTTTATATTTTGCTATAACAATCATTAATCTATTGCCCAAAACGAAAAAAATATTATAAAGTAATGAATTTTAATATAAACAATGTATTGCTAAACAATAGGAAAACAATGGGTGAACATAAATAATAGACTTTAGAAATAAAGTCAATTTTATATTAAGTCTTCATTGTTGATGGCTTTGGTCTGTCTCAGAAGACGATGGAAATTTCTTTTTGTCCTCTCTTTTTCTTACACCCTCATTACGCTGGCATAATGTGGGTGTAAGAAGGGAGGAATCATCATCATTTAATGCCTTCCTTCCATGCTAGCATGGGTTGGACAGTTTGACAAGAGTTGGCAAGGACAGGAGCCACACCAGATTCCATTGTCTTCCTAACACCAACCACTCCGAGAGTGTAGTGGGTGCTTTTATGTGCTACTGGCACAGGTGCCATTTGCGTGACTCCAGTATCCACTATGACTATGATTTCACTTGGCTTGATGGGTCCTAACTGCCTGTGCAGCTCACTGTTCTCTATGAAGACTGGTTGGCAATTTTCTTCCTCCATCTTCTTTTCTGTTGGACTTTCCTGTTTCTGAAGAAGAGCATTGCTCAAAATATTAAACCATATTTCTTTCCTTCCCTGAGCATTTGCTAATACTTTACATGTACCATGTCCTCACGTTGTTTTTTTGGGATTTACTATATATA
>NC_068988.1:13034754-13045148 GCF_001194135.2 Octopus bimaculoides | reverse complement strand
ACCATCCTGAGCGTGACCGTTGCCAGTACCGCCTGACTGGCCTTGTAGGGTTTTCGAGCGAGATCGTTGCCAGTGCCCCTGGACTGGCTCTTGTGCGGGTGGCACATAAAAGACACCATTTCGAGCATGGCCGTTTTCGTGCGGGTGACACGTAAAAGCACCCACTACACTCTCTGAGTGGTTGGCGTTAGGAAGGGCATCCAGCTGTAGAAACTCTGCCAAATTAGATTGGAGCCTGGTGTAGCCATCCGGTTGCACCAGTCCTCAGTCAAATCGTCCAACCCATGCTAGCATGGAAAGCGGACGTTAAACGATGATGATGATGATGATAAATAAAAGAATACTGTGAAGACAGGTAGTGCATGACAAACCCATTAAATCCAGAGGGGAAAGGGTTTGTATATATATATATACACGTGTGTGTGTCTCCTTTGTCAGCTCACTACTCGGCACTTTAAAACTCATTAATCATTAATGTAAATGTTTCTTGATTAGTAGAAGACTGTGTTTAGTTTACTATTAACAATGATGCCATCAATCTGTCTTCCACACCACCATTATGGCTTCTAGCTGTTTCTGGATTGTCACACTCTTCATAGAAATGTTCATTTTCATCACCATCTACTACATTACCTATTCCACATTTTTTTTATTTGATAATCTATCTATTATTTCTACTCTTACAGTTGTCTATGGTGATTTCATTCTCTGACTAAGCTTTGCTATAGCAAATCACTTCAGTTCAACTTCTTATTTAACCGTTTGATATCAACCTGCATGAAAGCATCCCTAATTTTATATAAACCTCCTGTTTGAAACCTTTCATCAAAATTCCATGCTAATTTATGTTCCAGACACCATCTTAATAATGACAATTATTTTACAAAATTCTTCATTATTTTTCAAATTAGTAGAAACAAAGACTGTGTTTCAGCAAAGACATGGTAACAAAACGATTAAATTCCCAGTAGTCAATCCAGTTATCTTGTATAAAATATCTGAATGGCTTTTTAACCAAAATAACCAGTGTAAATTTTTTTTTGCCATTATGCCAATTTCCATTTTTTTGTTTTTAAATTTCAACTCTATGACTTCAAGCAAGGGTTAGATATTCCTTGTGATGGAGCTAAATTCAATATCACTACAACTTGATAATATATACACAGCAAGAATTTAGTTGCTAGAAACTGAGATAATTTTGGCATAGATATGGCAGCATGAAGTTTACTTTACTACCATATAGTTACAGATTCAATTCCACAGCTTCAGATTGATCGATGCCTTTATAGTGTAATTTGTTAGATGGAATATGTGTAGTATTCTAATACACCAGCAAAAGATATCTTAAAACTAGTTCTTCCCTATATATATATATATATATATATTTATATATATATATATTTATATATATATATATTTTTATATATATATATTTTTATATATATATATATATATATATATATAGTAGAATTTGTTCAGGCTGAGTAGTACAGACACTACCTTGTCACCTTTACTATTATAAATGCAATGAACCAGTGGCTGACCTGTTTGGAACAATGAATCATTGCTTTTAACATACTAAATCTCTGCTTTTTTTATACATTTATTTCATTTAATCACATTATATGCAGGTGTTGCTCTGTCGAGAGGATTGCTTCCCAGCCACATGGTTTCAGGTTCAATCCCACTGCATGTGAGTGGATTTGGTAAATAGAAACTGAAAGAAGCCTGTCATATGTGTGAATGAACTTCATCATCATTGAAGCAAGGTTTCATGTTTCCAGTTTTTCATGAAAAGCATTTTCAGCCACAGGGGGAAAATATTACTCTTGCTTGGATATAGGTAAGGTCAGCAGCAACAAGAAGGGCATCTGATTTGAGAAAAATCTGCCCTTACATCGAAACATGGATGTCAAATGAAGAAAAGAAATTATATATGTGAACACATAGTTTTTTGTCTACCAAATTCCACTCACAAAGCATCAGTCAAACTGAGTATATGGCAACAGATGTTTGTCCAAGGTTCAGTGCAGTGTGATAGCACTCAGAACCACATAGTCTCAAAGCAAACTTTCTAACCACATAACATGTCTGCACACATTAAACTTTGTAGTTTATATAAAAAAAATTACTTAACACATCATAGAGCACATAAATCAATTATATTTAGCTTTAGTTGCAGATAAGTATGGCTATACTTGACTAAAAGCCTTGAAGGTGAAATCCAAATTGGGCCACGATCCATTGCCTGGAACGAAGAGCTTCAGCAAAGTTATATTTTTGTTTTCCTATAGAGGAGTTGTAATACCATTATTGAAGGGCAAACATTCTTATATAAAATTAATACAGTTAGCAACAAGAATCAAACTGAACAAAAAATCATTTTTCTTTCTCAAGAGGAAATCAAATGACATCCAAGACTATTAGTGACCAAGACTATTATTATTTTACTAACACCCATGACTATCATCCAAGACTATTATTATTTTACTAACACCCATGACTTAACACCTTCCATCTGAGAAGCCTACGCTACACCCTGGCAACACAGAGGTCCTGAACCATGCAGGCCTTCCCAGCATGTTCATCCTTCTTCAACAATGCAGACTGCACTGGCTAGGACATATCCACTGCATGAAGGATGGCCACATCCCAAAGGACAGTCTCTATGGGGAGCTGGTATCTGGAAGAAAAGCCACTGTTTGACCTTAGCTGTAATACAGGGATGTTGTAAAGAGAGATTTGAAGGGCCTTGTCATCAATGCAGACTCTTGCGGGGAGAGCTAAGCAGCTGACTGGCCAACATGGAGGAGCACCCTGAATGAATACCTCAAGTTAGAGGAAAAGTTAATGAGCACAGCAACAGACAAGTGGGTCCAGCAAAAAGGGTGCAGTTACTCCGACAGACATTAGACCATATACAAATGTGCTCTATGTGACAGAAACTGTCACTCATGTATAGGTCTGTTTAGCCACCAGAGATGCTGCTCCAGCTGAGCCGAAAACAGCAAGGTTACTGCCCATGGTCAGCTTGACCGAAGGAGGCCCTAGACTGAACACCTATGACTATGTTATGAATTTAGTAAATTAACTGTCATTATCGAATCAGTGTTTGAAACCATATTAACATGAAATTTTGAAGGAAAGTTTTTAATTTAGATCACTTGAAAACAGGAAGTTTGTATCAAAAGGGTTTTTAAAAATGTACCTCATAATGGAAATGAAAAGATATTTTTCAAAAATGAAGAAACCACAAACAATTTCAGTAAATTATTTTTATTTCATGGAAAATGATTTAAAGAAAGAAAAGAAAAAAAAAGCAGATATATTTATATATAATAAAATTTTATTTTGATAATTATACACACACTATGGAACCACTACAGCAGAACTCTAATAAAGTATCCAGATCAGTGGTTCTTAACCATGGCTCCCAGGGCTGCATGCGACTCTAAAGCGTCCTTCTGGCAGCCCTCAATGGTCTCTATAAATATAAATTTTTCTTTAATTGACTTGTTTTATTTATTTATTTATTTTTTTCATGTGGCCCCCTTAAAAAGATCCATGTTTTGGATCTGGCCCAGATATTAAAAAGGTTGAGAACCACCGATCTAGATATCTGCAGCTGCAAAAAGAGAGAATTCATTTGGCAGACAACTGATGCCAAGTTACCAATATCTGTACAATTTGGATGAGTTCTAGTGTAAATTCACATGTGCACAAAGGAACGAATAATGAAACGACTGGACACATTTAAAAATCAGCTTCATTAACTTACAGACATACATAAGGATTCACATTCACGTCTCCAATAGCTTATAATTTTTTTTTCTCTCATCCTCCACAAATTTCAGGTAAAAGACTCATTATAATGACTGTTTGGAAGAAAAGACTAAAGAAATAAGAAACCACACTATTAGACTAAATTATCATTTCTTAATAAAAATCCATTTGCTAAAGTATCATACAAGATGCATTTTCCCCAAAAAAAATCTCAAAAAAGAAAAAAAACCACCCTGGGTTCTATATGAAAAGTTAGTATTAAATGCTGCAATGCATTAAAGTTTTTTTTTTCCTGAATATGCACTGCAAGAATTGGTATGTGTCTGTTTAATATGCCTGTTTGTTTTTTGTGCATTAAATATGATAAACTAAAAACACCAAAAGTTCAAAAACAATAAAAACTGAAATGTATTGAACTAATTATCTTGACTATCAGGAAAGGATGTTTTCTCAGTAAATATCTTTTGGGTATTGCAGTTCCATCAAAATATTAAGTGATTCCCTATTGAGTATAAGTTCTTGTTAGAGAGACAATTGTGAATGAGCTAAATATTAACGAAAAATGAAATGCAGAAGATATAGAAGAGTGGAAGTAGTTAAAATAGGGTAAAAATTAAAATATAGGAAGAACAGCAATAATTTAAATCATTAAGGAGAATATTAAGAATGAAATTATCCAAGCAAAACAACAACAGGATAAAAAGTCTTAAAGTTAACCCTGGCTCCATAAGATGGCAAAAAAATAAAATCTTTTAAAAACAATATAGAATATAAATTCTAACAAAAGAATGTGCTGAAGTCAATATTAAAGAGAAAGATCTGAAAATATAAACTGGATGTGAGATAACTATAGATTTGGGGATTAAAAAAGAAATTGGTGAAAAATAAAAGCCATTAACATCTTTTTTTTTTATGTCTGTAGAAAAATAGCTTTTAAGTTATTAGTGTCAAGAATGTAGTTGCCAAGTTATGGTTGAGGACAGTTAGTGATTGGTTTTATAAAATAATATTTACATATGAGAAGGATAGCAAACGGTTACAAACCAGCCAGAACAGAATTTAGTGGGAAAAAAAGCATAAATCTCAAGAGAAAGACAGAAAAACCCCTTCTACAGTTCATTATTAGAGAAGTATTTAAAGAAATTCATTATCAATGCTCTCTTTTTCAGCTTATTATTATTATTTAATCTTAGATTTTATCACTAAATCCAAATTTTAAAAATCCAGTTGAGTTGAATAATGAAGATTATTAATCAATAAAAGATTGGAAGAAAAAAAAAAGCAAAACTGGAATGTAAGATGGAAGACAGAAAACTTAGTAGTTTGGTTTGAAAAGTGTGTGGTGTCAAGCTACATGAGACAAAGAGTGTTTATTTATGAAAGTGAGAATATTCCATGACCAAAGAACACACAAAAGTGAACTATAAGGAAAATAATGGCAGTGAAAGCAACAGTTAGTTATAGAATGATAATTTCAAGATCGGCCAGCACCATAACCAGGGTATAATTGAGACAGTATTTTTGACAATGTCTTGTTGATGTTCATGCTGTAACCTTTGCCCAACTCAGCTCGACACGAGGGGCATGTATAAATTTCAGCTTTGAATGATCGTTGCAAACAGGACTGAAAAGAAAAATAAAGTATACTCATTACAGCATAGCTAAATGCATCAATAAATCAAAATTAGAATATCAAATTTATTGAAAGGGGTTAGCACTAACAGGCAACACTTGTTCTCATGAAGTGACAAAAGCAAAACCAACCCCAAAAGGTAGTTTTAATGATTAATCCTCCTAAGAAGATACTGATTCAGCTACATGAGCCCCTAATAGAAGCCCACAGGGAGCCAAATTAAACTGTTTTAAATAATACATGTAACTCCTACTAAAAGTGTTTAGTGCCCTTTCCTTCGTTTGTCCACTCATTCAGATGTATGTACATCGTCATCATTCAACGTCCATCTTCCTTGTATGCACAGGTAGGATAGTTGACAGAAGCTGGCTAGGTAGAAGACTATCCCAGACTACTGTGTCTGAAAGGTTAATGTGACAGAGAGGCAGAAACAGGTATGTTTGTGTATGTATGTGTGTGTGTGTGTATATATATAGAGAGAGAGAAAGAGAGAGAGACTGTGTTCAAGTTTGATTTTTTTTTTTTTAATTTCATTTTAGATTTTTCATATTTTCATTGACTTTTTACACTTAGTTTGGGAAAGTTCCTAAATCCATATTTGATGTTTCCAGACCTCCATAGTTTCATTTTCAAGACTTGAATATATGTGGTGTCTGTGTTGTTTCTTATATACTGAATTAACTTTACCCAGCTCACATTAAATAAAATCTTACTCTTAGCGACTTGAAGTTTGGAAGCCAAGAAATTAAATAAGCCTTCAAAATGATGCAGATCTGTCCAGTTTGAATTAAAGAAAAGATGTAGATGATGAGAGGATGTTCAATTAGCAACCCAATATTTGTGTCAGTCATTATAGCACTGCTTACTTGATCATGACAGGATCAACAGAATGCACATCGATGGTGAATCAAGCTTAAGATTAAGGAAACATTTAATAACTTACTTTGCAAACATTATGGCAGCAATCAGTGGTGATGGGGTTGAAAACCAATTCCTGACAGCAGACACAAATGAACAATTCTTCCACTTTAGAAAAGAATACCTTTCAAACAAAAGAAAACACTTGCTATAACAACAGTCACCAATTTTATGATTTTTTTCCAGAAATTAGTTTAAAGACATGGGAAGAATATTTCATTGGAAGTATTATCTTGAAATGCTTAAGAGTTGATTGTATTTTAAAATGTTAGCAAGGATAGAATGTATACACAAAAGCATATTGTCAAAGCATTTCTTTTTAAAGATTTCTACCCCTAAATACAATCATAAAAACTATTTTAACATACATCTTCTCAAGCTATCAAAAAGACAGGCCTTCAGTATGACATATTAACACACCTTTCAATGTTGTAACCATTTTATCTGTGAGGCCTCACATCTTCAAAGACCTCACTATTTCTTCCTAGGATAAGAGCCTGCCAAATATTGACCCAGTAGAGGGACCAGCTACACACACTGGCAATTTATGTATAAATCATTTAAAATATAATGAAAAGAATTTTAAAAAGTGAACTAACTGTGGCTCCTTCTTTAGTTGACTGCATTGCTTCATTCCATAATTTAGAGTTAGCCCTGTCCTCCTTACATAACTTTGATACTGCAGGGTCCACTTTATAAGCTGCAACTTTTTGCTTCTTTTTGCTTGAAGCTTCAGCTAAGAAAGAAAAATTGATAAAATTAATTGCAAAAGTAAAAGTAGTCAAAACAAAAGAGAAAAAAACTCTCTCTCTCTCTTCAATACAGTTAAACTAGATTATCATTAACCCTTTCATTACCAACCTAGCTGAAACCAACTCTAGCTCTCTAGTACAAATGTCTTGTTTTCATATGTTTTGATTTAAAATCTTCCACCAAACCTGAGTCACAATTTGTTTCTAACACTAGCTCAATGACAAGTTATTTTACTAATTTCTTTGTTATATTTAAAATAATTGAAAGAAACACAGAGCATCTCAAAATAAATACAGTAACAAAAGGGTTAAACCAAAAATGAACAATACAAGACTTTTCCGAATTTGTTATTTCTGCTTGTAAAATGTAATTTTTTAATGTAAATCACAAGCAATTACCACAATCTATTTTGAGATTATATAAAAGAGATTCACATTTTAGAATCATCATCTGAAAATAGTAAACCCTATCCAGAAATTTGCACACATTTCAAGAGAAAAGTTTTTTTGTTACACCAGTCAATGCATTACTGTCGTTGTTTAAGTAATTTGCTTATCACTATGTCCAAAATACATCATCATCCTTTAATGTCTGTTTTCCATGTCTGATTTGGCCTGGTTTCTACAGCTGGATGCCCTTCCTAACATCAACCACTTTACACTAAAATCTTATATTGCTATTAACTTCATCTTTGAGTTATATATTAACAATATTTATACTCTACATTGCTTTTTGATAAGTTTGGTCACTCACATGGCATTGGTCAATTTGAGGCTATAGTAGAAAACACTTGCCCATGGTGCAATTTAGTTATGGAAAGAATTTCTTGACCATGTACCCATTTTTGTAGTAGGTTAGGAAAATTATAATCATAAATATTTAAATGATATAAATTTCTAAGTTCAGTACAAGAATAAAAATTTGTTAGCAGAAAGACTAACAGATTATATTGATCTCCAGTAGCATTAAAAGCAAATATTTGAATACAGATGAAGCTTAATACCATCTGGATGTATGTATATTATCCCAAACTAAGTTCAAACTAAGAACCAACATTTAAATGTATTAATGTTCTTATTTGCTAATACTGCACCTGTT
This sequence comes from Octopus bimaculoides, assembly GCF_001194135.2. Lineage (NCBI taxonomy): Eukaryota > Metazoa > Mollusca > Cephalopoda > Octopoda > Octopodidae > Octopus > Octopus bimaculoides. The sequence goes on along the minus strand of NC_068988.1, from coordinate 13,036,963 downwards.
ATCATCATCATCACCATCATCATTTTTATGGTCACATTTTGTTTAGGGAAAGACTGTCATGACAGCATTCAACGACCACATGCCTTTACTGTTGCTAGTTCTTGTTCCCAAGTAAGGTGCTTACTATCCTGTCTTTTGCGCAAATGCAGCAGTGCACAGTGATATGGCATATTTTTAAGGCAGGCATAACTATTGACGCTGCCTAAATTGTGAAACTGTTTTAAACTTCAATGCGAAGACAGAAACACACGTATTCAAGCATATGTATACACTCACACAATGGGATTCTGTATAGTTTGTACAGAGTTTTGGTCAACCTGGTGCTACAGAAAACATCTGCTCATAGTAATACAATAAGAGTGAACTTGAAACCATATGGTTACAAAAAGAGCCTCTTAATCATTGCCTGTGATTAGGCTGAAAAATTATATCTTTGGTATTTTAATTGTATAAATTTGGTTAATCCAGGGCTGTCGTAGAAGACACGTGCCCGAAATGCTGCAGGGTTCAGTCCCACTGCATGGCACCTTGGGTAAATATCTTGTACTATAAACCCAAAGCCTTGTGAGTGAATTTCAGAAATGGGATGTGAAAAAGCCCATCAAGTGTGTGTGTGTTAATTTTTCAGTCTCCTTGACTTGACACTGCAAGAAGGTGTCCATTTCCAATCTCCCCTGTAAAAATGTCTAGCCTTGGAGATATGGTGAGGGTTGGTGACAGGAAGGGCATCCAACCATAGAAAATCTGCTTCAAAAGATTTTGTCTGATACATGTGATCATGAAACAGTGGATGTTGAAATGATGATGATGATGAAATTCCTAATTTTAGGCACATAACTACAAATTTGTTTGGAGAGAGAGGCTAATAAAAAATGGTGTTTTTTACATGTCGCCTGCACAGGAGCCAGTCCAGGGGCACTGGCAACGACATCGCTCGAATGTTTTTTCACGTGCCACTGACACAAGTTCCAGTAAGGCGATGCTGGTAACAATAAATTATATATCAATCTCCAGAAGGATGAAAGGCAAAGATAGATATGAAACTAAACACGAGAAGGCATATCGTCCATTACTTTACCAATTCTTCCCATCCACTAGCTAACTTTTAAATCAGAATACATTCCACAAGATTTAACATAAAGACTATAAATTGAAAATAAATTTTTACTTGATTCTCCAGAGGAATTTCGTTTCTTCTTTTTATCCTTTTCTTCTTTATGATTTTGTGCTTCAAGATAACCGTCAGGATACTAAAAAATCAAAGTAGAAGTTTGAGAATAGCAGAAAAAAAATTGAGATTGAGGGTGGTGGGGAGAAAACAGCAGATAAGTGGAGAAATCCAAGAAAATGCTAAAAAGACACCTGCTGCTTACCTGCATGGAGAGACCAAGCTCTTTAATACGTCTTTTGCCTGAATTTGTCCATGGTGCAGCTTGTGTATCATCTCTCCGTAAAAGGTAACGCCAAACTAGAAATCCAGACTTTCCTTTAGCTGGCCAATATTTGACAATCTGAAATTTAAAAGAAGAATCTTTAAAATTTGGAGATGAGGGCAATGATAGAATTAAGTGAAAAAAGATCTTAATTCAGATAATTATGTGTTTATTTATCATACTATTCAATGAGTTTGAAGTTGAGAAATTTTCATTCCCCCACCCCTATTTCTGTTGAAATATACTGCCTTTTATTCGTTTCAGTCGTTTGACTGCAGCCATACGGGAGCACCGCCTTTAGTCAAGCAAATTGACTCTAGGACTTATTCTTTGTAAGACTAGTACTTATTCTATTGGTCTCTTTTGCTGAACCGCAAAGTTACAGGGGCATAAACACATCAACATCGGTTGTCAAGCGATGGTGGGGGGACAAACACACACACACATATATATATATACATGACAGGCTTCTTTCAGTTTCTACCTACCAAATCCATTCACAAGGCTTTGGTCGGCCCAAAGCCATAGTAGAAGACACATGCCCAAGGTGCCACGCAGTGTGACTGAACTCGGAACCATATGGTTGGTAAGCAAGCTACTTACCACACAGCCACTCCTGCACCTTTGTTTCAATTATTATTATTATTATTATTATTTTGAAAATAATGAATTCAGTAAAATAACTTATTAAGCTGGTGTCTCAGGTGGAAAACTGGCAGAATGAATCATGAGCACACCAAGCAAAATGCGAAGCAGCATTTCATTCATCTCTTTAC
>NC_068988.1:13015522-13034635 GCF_001194135.2 Octopus bimaculoides | reverse complement strand
AATCATGAGCACACCAAGCAAAATGCGAAGCAGCATTTCATTCATCTCTTTACATTCTGAGTTCAAATTCTGCCAAGGTCAACTTTGTCTTTCATCCCTTAAGGGTTGATAAAATAAGTACCAGTTGAGCACTGGGGTTGATGTAATCGACTTACCACCCCACTGAAATTGCTGGTTTTGTGCCAAAATTTGAAACGGTTATCAAGCTGGTGTTTTGAACATAAATACGAAATTTTGATAGGTTTTAATCCTTCAGTAGTCAAACTGGCCATATCAGGCCCAAATATTCTACTAGTAATATGTTCAAACCGGCCAGGTCAGGCCTCTCAGACCTACTCTACAATGCCATTATGTATAATAAATTCGAAACAATATGAATAAATAAGCATTACATTTGACAAAGTAATCTGAATGCTAACGTTAAAATCACAAACTATTGTTAGATTTCAGAAAATTCAACTATCACTTGCCTTATAAATACCATCATATCGATTGCCTTCTAGAGGAGCGTATTTGGAATGTTTGCGGCCTTTACAACTGCGCACTACACGTACAGGTTTACCAGCACGCCAGTCTTTAGCTTCAGTTCCTTTCTTATCATCCAATGGAGCATTGCAGTTGCGTGCAAGGGCCCTGATTGCCAAAAGAGAAAAAGAAAAAAATCAAGATAGACATGGAAGTGATGTTTGTTAAGATATTGATAAATTACAATACAGAGCAAACAAGGTTATAAACTTACTTGTTATATCGAGTTAAGGTCTGATCACAAGATTGCTCTGCAGTTCTTTTGTTCCCTGACAGATCTCTGCCACCACTTCCTGTGTATGTGAAATCATCGCCATTGTCCTGTTAATAATATTAAAAGTTTAAAGCAAAGAATGACAAGTGAATGACATTTACACGACTATACATATTTCAGGATTTTTCATTTACTGCTTCCGATCACTAGATTGCAGCCATATCTCAGGCATTATTGCCTTCAAAGGTTCAGTCAAACAAATTGACCCCCAGTACTTAATTTTATGTCAGGCACTGATTCCATTGGTCTCTTTTGACTAAGTGCTAAGTTATAGGGATGTAAACAAACCAATATTGGTTTTTAGGTGAATGAGGGAGTGACAGAAATACTATAAAGTGGTTGGGGTTAGGAAAGGCATCCAGCTGCAGAAACCATGCCAAAACAGATAAATGGAACCTAGTGTAGTTCTTCAGCTGACCAGCTCCAGTCAAACCATCCAACCCATGCCAGCATGGAAAGCAGACATTAAATGATGACGATGATATACAACAGGCTTCCACACAGTTCCCATCTACCAAATTCAGTCACAAGGTGTTGCTTAACCCAGGATTATAGCAGAAGACACTTGTCCAAGGTGATGCACAGCACAACTGAACCCAAAATCAAAGGGTTGCAAAAAGATTTAAAACCAATTTATGTGCTATATTTCATACAATTAATTTTGTGGATACATGTATCATCATCATTTAACATCCATTTTCCATACTGGTATGGGTTGGACGGTTTGACAAGAGCTGGCCAGCCAGAAAGCTGTACCAGGATCCAATTGTCTATTTTGGCAAGGTTTCCACAGCTGGATGCCCTTTCTAATGCCAACCACTTTACAGAGTGTACTGGGTGCTTTTTACATGGTACCAGTACAGGTAACTTTTGTTACACAAAATTTTATTTTCAGAACAACAAACTACTGATTACAAAATATATACAAAATATTTATTCAACTAAATGCATGTGGGTGCATTCTCTCTCTCTCTCTCTCTCTCTCTTTCGCCTCCCCCTCCATGCCTGCATCATAGACTTCCATGCCAACATCTTTAACACTCTGCTTATGTCCTACTGTCCTGAGATTACCCTCAAAGTAGAGAGCTTATCTAATTTATCAGCAAGAGGACAACATATTTCACATTTTTCAACAACCATTTTATAAGAAGTTAGGAAAGTGGAACATCTCTATATGTCGAATCAATTGTACTATTTAAGCCACAAATTTAAAAGGCATTTCATTATAGAAATGAGGTTACTACATAATTTCTTTTTTTTTTTTTTTTTTTTTTTTCATACTTAATAGGAAGAAAAATAGATGGCACTCCTGTTTATGGCTTTGCAGCTGGTGTTATTGAGTAAAATCAGTTATAAAAACTCCTACTTAGAAATAAACAAATAGTTTAGATAACTCTATAAGTTTAAAGTTGCATAATCATAAAAATATGCAAAGGAATGAAATGAGAAAGAAATGAAAAAGACTCCACATGAAAAGATTGAAAAAAAAAATTTTTTTTTTAATCAAATTGTCTTGCTAATCTGTAGGATAGTTTTGTTGGGCAACTGTTCTTTGCCAGCAGAATTTGTTGAGGTAGATTTTCTACAGCCAAATGCCCTTCCTGCTGTCAACATTCACCTGTTTCTAGAAAGGTAATATTTTCTCCAAGCCAAACCTATTTTCATTGCAGGTTGGGAAGAAAGGACACCACTTGTATGACAGTGGCACTTGTTTACAACTATAGTGTGATGTAAAAACTATGAAACACAAGACACACTAATGATGGAATTATTTCAGTTTCTTGTCTATCAAATCCATTTACAAGATCAGCTTGGAGCTATAATAGCAGACACTTACCCAAAGTACCAGGTAGTGGAACTGAACCCAAGACCATATGGTTGGGAAGCATATTTCTTAACCACACAGCCAGAGAAAAACAAGACTAGAGTTAAGGAAAGAGCATCCAACTACCTTGAATGTAGAGGAGAGAAAGAAAGACTAACGAAAACGTGAAGAGAAAACAGAGGCAGGCTGCCTGCCGAGTAAAAGCAGGAGAGAGAGTAAAACAGTAGAGTGAGAGTGTTTATGTGGTGCAGCTGGTGTAAACAGGTTACTGTTGTGAAAAAGAACTGCCGCCTACTTTAAATGGAAACAAGAACAAAGATGCCTACTCACTACATCGTCCTCATATCCTCCAGAAAGTACAATTGAAAATGCACCCACATCCTCACGGCCATGGATGCCTGCAACATGAGGTCTGTGAATTCCTGCTTCACTGACCTGAAAAATAAATCTTGAGATTAAAAACAAGGCTAAGAAAAAGAAAAAAAAGGGACATGATAAAGGGGTGAAGTGGAGAGAAATCAAAGAAAATAATGAACACTCCAGATATGAGATTACATTCAACACAGCTGCTAGTAAACCACTAGGGATGGCTGGGGGGGGGATGTCTTTAGACTTTGGTTGTGAGTGACATGCTTAATAAAAAATGTTACTAGTTACCTGCTTAACTAACTAGGACAGTGTTTCTGCCATTCCACAGATTGAGTTGGTAAATCTTCAATTCTTACATTTAAGAAGAAAAGAACCCTCACAAAAAGCAAAATATTTTACATGAGAGGGTGATTTCCTTTTATTCTTTAACAAATTAAAAGGATACAGGATACAGGAGTGGTCAGTTTAGTCCAACTACACCTACATCTTCTTGGGTCTTGTTCAAAATATTTGATAGTACAGTTAATAAAATAGCCAAAGCAATTTCCTAAACTTGGTTTTGAATCATTTTTATAAATTCACAATGTTTGATAGTGAGAAGGGTACACATTAAAGACCAACATTCACCTATAATAATCACATAAATCTGAGAGTTTAAATACTTTTTAAATACTTGAAAGAAATATAGCATAACTATTACCATCATTGTGTTTTTCAGAGAATGTTCACAGATATCTAAATGTTTTATGTTGAAAGTTCACGTTGTGATAGTCTTATCTCCCTTTACACTGAATAGACTAGAAAGGTTTCCAACATTTTAAACTCTGCACATAAAATAATCACTTTTGAAATAGACAAAAAGGACTTAGATAATAAGTATATTTGATTAAAACAGCTCCAGTACTTTTCAAAGGATATGTTCGATGGTCCCTAATTCTGACACAAATACCCTATGTTAAACGATCTACAAAATTAATTGAAACAAAGACAATATTTCAAAAGAAATATGGTAATAAAAAGGTTAAATAATGCCAAAAAATTACCAAAAAATGCAACAAAATTTAGTAAAATATTGGACTTCCAAAGATATATATAATAAAATTACTGAACAAGTACTATTTAACACTTTTGTTACCATATTTTTGAAAAAATAAACTGCTAATGTTTCAATTAATTTTGAAATTAATAAATGTAGTAAATTAATTTCGTTAAGCTGCTTTTTTTTAAAACCTAAATTAACATGAAATTCTGAGGGAAGGTTTTAATTTAAATCTTTTAAAAACAGAAGTTTGTATCATAGAACCAGGAATGTTCTCAGATGGGTTGGTATCAAAAAGGCTTTAGGATATTTTAGCATTGAGTCCATTGTAATCACAGCAGAGAGAGAAGGAGGACTCAGTTTGGAAGAAACTTTACTTCTTAGTGGTAATAGCTATTGGTATAAACTAAAACTAAAAAAAGAAAACATATTCTGTCAGAAACATTTAAATGACAGATTGACAATCTCTTCTTAAAAATGATGCTTTTTCACATATTTACCTGAACTCTAAATTTCCATGTTGTTCCAACAGGTACACCAGGAATAACACCAAAATGATCTGGAGGGACCAGTGTACATTCTTTCTGCCGACCAACACATGCCATTCCCTGAAAATTACACACATAATAAAAATAAACAATGATTTTGGAGAACTAAGTCACTATTTTGTAAATGCAAGCAAATTGCAAATCTACTAAAGACAATATATTACTAGAATTCAATTGTCCAGAGACAGTAGAATAGATTCAAGGAGAGAAACTGAACAAAATTAACTGTATCTCCATTGACTGTGAATAAGGTTAAAACAAACATATTTTATATTCATTTACAAATTAACAGAAACCCATATTAATATATTAATAATTCATTTAAGGTGGTGAGCTAGCAGAACCGTTAGCACACCAGGCAAAATGCTTAGCAGTATTTTGTCAGTCTGGGTTCAAATTCCACTGTGGTCAACTTTGCCTATCATTCTTTCAGGATCGATAAAATAAGTACCAGTTGAGCACTGGGTTCCATGTAATCAACTTAACCCTTCTCCCAAAATTGCTGGCCTTGTGCCACAATTTGAAACCTGTATATTAATAATTCATTTTGCTTTCTTCTTAAGCCAATGAGGTAACAGAAAGCTTCGTTTATTGGAACCATATAACAAATTATGATATAGTTCAATTTTAACTACAAGTAATCCAAAGATTAACGTTTCTATCTTTTCTAAACATTAAAAACTTGTACAAGTATACTTACTTTACCCCAATCCCGTGTGCTGGTGTTTTTTGCTGAAGGCATTTTCGCTCTTTTCTTGCTTTCCTTTAGTCGTTCTCCTGCTTTAACTACAGTTCCATCGTCAACCTTGCACTCTGGGCAGTACCTGTAGAACAATTTTCAGCATTTCATCTATTTGATATATATATATATATACAAACATATGACTCATGATTTTGTAAACAGATTCTGAAGGAAGCTTCTGCCTATCTCTCTCTCTCTCTCTCTCTCTGCATACATGCATCTGTTTTTGAATACACCTGTCTTGACATCACATGGTAATTGTAATTGAGTTTCAGTCATACAAGCAGAGCCATTAGTATCCAGCATTCTGTGAAAACATGTCAGCTAATGGCTTTGGGGGAAATATCTTGCTTGGAAGTAGTTAAATGTTGGCAACAGGAAGGGCATCTAGACATAGAAAATCTGCCTCAGACTCCTTTCAACCATTGCAAGCATAGAAAAGGAAGTTCACTTGCCAAACATGTAGTTTCAAGTTCAGTCCCACTGTATAGCACCTTAGGCAAGTGACTTCTAATACAGCTCCAGGATAACCAAAACCTAGAATGGATTTGGCAGACAGAAACTGAAAGAAGTCTGTCAAATATGTGTATGTTTTGTCTCCATCTCTTGGCATCACATTGTTGACATAAATGAATGTCACTGTTACACAGTGCTTTGTTTCCAATCTTTTATGTAAATATGTCAAACCTCAGAGAATCTGTCTCGATTCTATCTAACCCATGCAAACACGGAAAAGTGGATGTGAAAATAATGATGATACACACTTACACAGAAAATGTATTTATAAACAACAAAAGTAATACTGACCACTCGTCCTCATCAGGTATCTTTTCTAATGGTGGCTTCAAGCAATCTATATGGTACGCCATGTCACATTCATCACAAAGGATTTGTCTTTCAGGATTATTCTTGCCCCCACACACACTGCAGGCACAATGTCGACACTTTCGGCGTGGGTTGTCATTGCAGTAATCACATTCAGGTTTGTTCAATCCTGAAATAACAAGGAATGGTCAAATGATATAAAACAGAAAATATACAGGAAGAAGGAAATTTTTAGGGATTAAGTGAATGGAAAACTGACTGGTAATGGTAAAAAGTACAAACGTTTAGCAGGAGAAGCTTCTGGATTCGTTAGCAAATGAGACTCATTCATTTGCATGCCGGCAGACTCAATAGCAAATATTTCATCACGGAATAGAAGGTGACAATTCTCTAAAGGTGTCAAGTCTACTCTGAAAAATTAAATGAAAGGAAATCAATACATTTCTTAAATAATATGAAGCAATATGGTTCTTATAAAAAGATGGGGTGGGGGTATCAAAATCTTGATAGTGTCCTAAAGTGAGATAAATGTGATTAAGGTTTAATGCACATAGCTCAAGGTTTGTTATAAAGAGAATGTATTAGTCTACTGCTTTCTATGAGAAACACAAAAAAAAAAATGTTTCACGTAACCAAATTCAATAATGTGAAATAATCACATCAACCTAATTGGGTAAAAATGCTGCTATGATTAACCAATAAACAGCATATTCAGTTTCTAAAATAATTTTTTGAAATGCTTTTTTTGTTCCAGCGTTAGGCACAGGTATGGCTATGTGATCAAGAAGCTTGCTTCCCAACCATGTGCTTTTGGGATCAGTCCCCACTGCACAGCACTTTGGGTGTCTTCTATTATAGCTTCAAACTGACCATAGCCTTATGAGTGGAAGCTAAAAAAACTTGTTGAAAATGCCTGTGTATATCTTCTTGTCTGGGTATTACATTAGAGTTGTAAATGAACATCATTCACTTCCTGTCTTCATCTTCTGTGCAAGCAAAATGCCAGGCCACAGGGGAAATATTAGTTTGCCTAGAAACAAGTGAGGGGATCATGACAGGAAAGCCATCCAGCCATAGAAAATCTGCTTCAAAGATTCCTTTTCATTGATGCAAGCATGGAAAAGTGGACATAGAAACTATAATTGATTTCATCATCATTATTTTTTCAACTAATTGAAAGCAAGCAAGCTGAAACTTTGAAGTCACTGTCGCACATGCGTATGTGTGTGTGTGTGTGAAAAGACATGGCCTAGTGGTTAGGGTGTTGCACTCAAGATTGCTAGATTACAGGTTTGATTCCCAGACTAGGCAGTACTTTATGTGCCTAAACAAATCCATTTCATTTCATGCTGTTCTGGTTCACTCAACTTCAGTGGAATAGTCTTCCGACCAGAGGGAATGTTGGTCTGCTTGCCTAGTCACAGGGGTGTCATTATTCAAAGGCTAAAACAATGTGGAGCACTTTGTGACCAGTGGTGTATTACAACTTCAAAGAATCTGGTCAATACCATGAAATATATGTATGTGTTTGTGTATTTTAAATAGAACCCCATAACTTAAAACAAAGCAAATATTCTTACCCAATGAAAGCAGTACCATAAAGTTCCTTTATAGTACGAGTATCCCTTTTGGATGAGACAATGCAATCATACCAATAACCTCGCTGTTCAGGGGAATCATAATTATAGTTTGCCATTACTTTCTGTCCAACTGTTATGTCTTTGAACTTAATGATGTGGCGAGCACGTGGTCGAATTTGATTGCTGTCCAACTCAACTGGTTCATCCTCTTCATAGCTGAAATGTATCGGAATATTTCTAATGCATAAATCAATCGCAAGATCATCATCAATAAAATATAGCAATACCTTATTTTCTGAAATAACACAATAAGTTTCACTCTGAATGAAATCTGTGTGTGTGGGTGTACACACACACACACACACACATATATATATATATATATATATATATATATATATATATATAACAGAAACACACCACTCATACAATCAAGATATTAACAGTATATAAAGGACAGTTAATTATATCATTATAATAAAAACACATGTAGAAATCAGTGGTTTCCTGTTTTCTGCTATTATGAGGAGATAAGGTGTACAGATACACACATATGTACACATAGGAAAAATCTAAGGCACAATAAATCAAATGTAGTTGAAACAACAATAAATATATCTTTATCTTTCACTTGTTTCAGTCGTTGGAATGAGGCTATGCTGAGAAACTACCTCAAAGGGCTTAGTCAATCAAACTGACCCCAGGACTTTATAGTTTGGTACTTATTTGATCCATCTCTTTTGCAAAACTGCTAGGTTACGGAGATGTAAATCAACCAGCAGTAGAGGGAACAAACATAAACGCATGTAGATATTTATATACGACAGCCTTCCTTACGTTTATTTCCACCTAAATTCACTCACGAGGCATTGGTTGGCCCAGGGCTATAGCTACATTTGCCCAAGGTATCACACAATAGGACTGAACTTGAAACAACATGGTTGCAAAGCAAACTTCGTAACCACAACCATACAAGTATGTGAAATGACAATGAGACTTCAACATACAATCTTTGATTTGAAAGTCAAACACCCAATCCAATATACAAAATATTTCATTCCAATTAACCAGTTGAGAAACAACCTTCATCAGAATGGTTAGAAGATATCTCACTATGCTAATCCAAATAAATAGCTATTACCCAACAGAATTAGCTATCAATGACTTCCTTTGTTAAAATTTTATGGCTCAAAAGTTAAGACTCTAAGCTCAAGAAAGATAACTCTTCTACTGATATTTTGCTTTTTGTTTCATTCAGAGAAGGATCCATGCCTGAAAAATTAACTTTATTATTGCTGGTGTGATAGAGGTATCTAGTCTGTTATACTTTGTTTTGCTCATGAAAACTGAAGATGCCATGTGCAGGCTTTAAACTAAATAACAGAGGTTCTCTAACAAATGCTAATGTAAGATAAACATATCATCACACATCAGTAAAGACATACAAAAAGTAAAAGTACCAGAACTTGATAAACTACCACAAAATGCAGTAAGGTGCCTGCTGATAGGTTGAAGGTCTAAAATGAATGAATAGCTTATATATTGCAAACCTGTATGACTGATTATGTTGACACAGAAAAATGATTGTAAAAATGAAGTACACAAAAACTATTAAAGAAAGGAGAAAAAAAGGGGTTATGGTGGAGTTCTGGAAAGAAGTTTTGAAACATGATCTCAGTAGAAAAACTCCCTAATATTCTCAAATAAAGAAGCTGACCCCATGGATAATTAGGGGGGAAAAAAACCCCACTAAATATTGATGATCAATATGACAATTTCATGTTTAAGCATATATTATATATGTATATATATATATATACACACAAATACATACAGCACAACAAAATATACTGAATAAATTAAACAAAAGACTGAATTACCAAAATGGAATATTTTACTCATTACTTGAGGAAAGCAATATTTTTCTTTTAGTTCCCACTCAGATGAACACTAATGGCATGACTTTCTCTCACAAACAGCTAATTGTTTGAAACGACAAGAGCATTTATGTGTGTGCACACTTGCTAATGGCACTCATTTGAATCTACCTCTCTCTCTCACTCTTTTTGTCGCCTCTTTTCCACAGCTTGACAGACTTATTACACCACAGAAATTCACCATTAGCACTAATATAACAGATAAATAAGTTTCAAATTAAATAAATGTTAAAACCAAAGTGCTATAGGCTTAATATTATATACCTGAATTAAATTTCGAAAGAATATATAATATTGTTTTGGTGCAGGTGTGGCTGTGTGGTAAGAAGTTTGCTCCCAAACCACATGATTCTGGGTTAGTCCCACTTGGGCAAGTGTCCTCTACTTATAACCTTGGGTCAACCAAAGTCTTGTGAGTGGATTTGGTAGACGGAAACTGAAAGAAGCCTATTTTACACATACACAGACACACACAAGCTTGTGTATCTTTGCTTACCCAAACTGTTTGACAACTATTGTTGGTGTTTTACATCCCTCTAACTTAGTGGTTCAGCAAAAAAGACTGATAGAATAAGTACCAGGCTAAAAAAAAAAAAAAAACCAATAAGTACTGGGGCCAATTCGTTTGAATAAAACTCTTGAAGGTGATGCCCTGACATGGCCACAGTCTAAAGACTGAAGAAGTAAAACAAATACTGTCACAAATATGGCAGTGCCGTAATTTATGATAAATCAAAAATTACGTGAATAAAGTAATACTCACCCATCAAAAACAATGGAATAAATAAATCCATCATTGGTTTTGGGAACATCTTTCAACAGTTTTTCTTTCCATTGGACATCACTGAGTTTAGAGTCTGTTTGTGTGTCCATTACAGGTAAACTGTCACAATGGTTAGCATTTTCATCAACAATAGTACCTTTTTCAGACAGCTTACTATCTGTTGAATTTGAATGAATTTGTTTGTTTTTATCAGCATTTTCATGAGACAAACCTGTGGAAGCATTGCACTCTTCATTGCTGATTCGTGTATCCAGTATATTTTCTGTATCTGTCCTGCCAATATCATTTGCACAACCCTCAATTCTATCCCTGCTACATTCATTTTTATTATCTGAATTGACCACCTCTTGCAATGGGGTGGCAGTAGAGTCACTACCCTTTCGGGCATTTGTACAAAGTTTTGGAATTATTTTAACAATTTTTGCCTCGAACCAAGCTCCCATTGTTGGGTCCCTGCCATCAATAATGTCACCTATCTGTAAATGAATAACACAAAAAACAAATATCACATTATTTTCAAAGCTAACAAGAAAGCTCATGAACATCACATTTAAAAGACAGACTAGTGGGAAGGTTTAACAAATTTGCTATCAATTGTAAAACAGGAGATTTTTTATTATGAGCCACTTTAACCTTTTTGGGACACTTAGGCTGACTCAGCCTGTGACACAAGCTGAAAGGGCTTTGAGGTCAATCCATCAGCCCAGTGGAACAAATGTTGTGAATGGTTTGTTTTGAAGTGTAATAGTTAATCAGAGATCGTTTTTCAGTAGATGTATCTCAATAGAAAAAATTTTGGTCTTTTTGGCTAAACATACCAAAATGTGTCTCAAAGGGGTTAAATAATTCACAACAGAAAGCACTGAAAATATTAGAGCTTCCATAGAAGATAAAGCAGTGATTCTTCAACTTTTGTAGAATCATCCTCATTGATTCTACATTTCATTCTCAGTTCCTAGATTAGTTTTCATACAATGAAAAGTAAGATTAATTTATTCCAAACGACTGCACCCATATACTACAATGTGTTCTAGAAACTGGTTGCAATCATGATTTGACATCACGTTTTGACATTAGATTACTTAACTTCATATACAAGTCACAATTTTAATGAAAACTTGGTCTAGAGAACCCCCAACTGAAGATGAAAATTGCTGGAATTCTTTAGCAATTATAAAATTGATTCTTCATAATTAGCACAAAAACATAGCATTTTATCTCCATAAGAACCAAGGAAAAATGTTTTATCTAAATATAACTGATTTTCACTGGTAACTTAAGAGAAAGTTTACATCTTGGGTCAATTGTATCAAAATTTAACATCAACATTAACTCAGTACATAATTTTCAATTTAACTAAAAAATAAGTTAACATCTTTCATAAAAAAAAATACATACTTTATAAATACTATCTGAAATATCTTCTGTTTCACCAGACAACTGTCCAGATGTAGAAGCTTTAGCTGCTGGAAGACAGGATTCAGGCTAATAAAAAAAAGAAAGATTGAAAATGTAAATAAATAAATATACTGTTCTAAATTCTGAGATACTAAACTGCTACAATTTCAAATTCTGCTGCAGCCCCCTGGGTAATTATCTTGCTACTGTGAATTTAATGATAAAAATATCTGCTCTAACATGTAAATATTTAAATATGTTAAAATGCTGTCATTTATGAAAAGTTTGTTTTTTTTCTTAGTGATGCCTCTAATGTATAATAAGGACAATATTTTCTTCTACAGATGTCCAAAAATTATTTTTAAACAAGTCTTTGTTGACAAAATGACGTGCCATTTGGTTCATCTTTATTTATTCAATTACTGCATGCCTACGGCAATTTTCAGGTGCTCTAAGGGTGGTGGGAGAAAGTTATTCTTAACCCAATTGCCTGCAGCAGACGACACTCTGATAAAAACTGCCACAGTCTTGGTCAGTGGCCCTCAACCATTTTTTGGCCTATGGACCCCTTTGATTCCTAATTTATTCTACTGGACCTCCATACCCATTCAATGTTTTAAATAATTCTATTATTATATTTTTATGATCAAATATTATAAGGAATTGTATAAAAAAATAAAAATATATTGTAGAAATATGAGCAATTTATTGGACGTAAATTTTAACAACAAAACCTTATATGGACTCTGGTTGAGAACCACTGGTCTGGGCAGTAGAGTTTAAAACCTAACAGTTTTTCAAAATGGATAGTTTGACAGATTTAGAAATTTACAACTAAGCATATAAACTTTATGAGGTTTACAAAATCCAAAAAAGGAAAACTGAACTTTATTCTGGAAAGGATTAAAAGTATATAAATCTGTGAATTAGTGAATAATATCAACTGAACTCTAATTTGTAAATGTATAACATTTGCAAAGAAATGAAAGGTGAAGCTCATACAATAAAATATAACTGACATTAAAAATAATTCTAATACATATTTAATCTCATTGATATGAATCAATCATGCATTATCTTCTAGCTTTGAAAATTCAATGATGTGACTGTTGATTTTTCCATTGATGTTGTTAATTAGGTGTGAGAGGTCAGAGCTGGCCAGTTTAAACATAAAACGAGGGGGGGGAAAAAAAAAAGGCCCGAATATAGCCAGTTTAAAGACTAAAGGGTTAAATATATCAGAGCACCCCCCAATATTCCAGCCATCTTTCACTCACACTCCAGTTCTTGAACTTCAATTTGATTTTTCTTCAGAGTGGGATGGCCAAAATGGTAGAATGCAAACACTGTATGGTTTTTATTTGAATTGTGCTAGAGTTAATTTTAACTTTAAGGCTTCAGGGATCCATAGAATAAGCATTGGTAATTGTATTAGGTCCATTGTCTCTCTCTCTCTCTCCCTAATTTACAGTGTATCAACCAATATCAAAAATTATTACATTGTTTCACCTGATAAATTTTAGCTCACTTGGTTAACTGTTTTTGTAGTAATAAATGTGTGTGTGTGTGTGTGTGTGTGTGTGTGTGTGTGTGTGTGTGTGTGTGTGTGTGTGTGTGTGTGTGTGTGTGTGTGCGTGCGTGCGTGCGTGCGTGCATGCGTTTGTGCAAATAAAAATTTGGATTTCTGAGTTTTCAAGGGATGTGTCCATACACCATTTTACTAATTCAATGTTGTTATTTTTATGTAATTCTTAATATATCTATAAATTTAAAGTGTTACATTTTACTCATTACAGTTCTCTATTATCAGTAAAGCTAATAAGAAACACTAAGGGAGAAGAAACAATTATTTTTAAACAAAAATTGACTGTAAACAAGTTGATACTCAATATTACATACCCACAGATGAAATAATCACTAAATGGGGATAATCTATTTTAGTTATGTATAATATTTTGCTATTTGTATCAGATGCTCACTCATATTTCCTCCTATTTCAGACAAATCAAGTAAAGATGTATAGATGTACCAGGCGATAAGTACTGCTTACATACAAACTTTATAATCGGGGGCTAACTTCAATAAGGGGAGATAACAACAGCTCGATCTGACATTTTACTATGAAATGCAGACTTGCTTCAAATTGTCGATTTTTGTTTGTACTTGAGGAATGTCCTTCACGTGCGTTTATGTATCAAAACATTAAGCAGTATGTTATATACCCTTTCCTTTCTATATTCCCATAGAACTACAGGGTGTTTCACTGATAGGTTTCAATTCTTAATAACTTTCTTATCTTTACAAATCAATGCAAGAAATGTTGATACAACATAAAAGACATAATGGAAATTAATATGCACAAGTCAAATTTTGCAACACCACTACATCATATATGAAAAATAACATCGCCCACAAGAAAAAATCCAAGCTAGTCAAGTCTGGGGAACGTGAAGGCCAGCTCCCATTGCCGTAGCGGGAGATTATTCTCTCTCCAAAGCACTACCATAACAACTGCATTCTCTTGCAGTATGAGTAGTTGCCCCATCTTGCCGGAACCGTGTATGAGGTCTACTTTGAATGGTTTTCACATTCCCAAGACTTTAGCCCAGATTTTTTCTTGTGTGGATACCTGGAGGAGAGGGTTTATGTCAACAAACCGGAGACCCTGGTGCAACTGAAAGAGAATATCGATAGAGAAATCAAAGAAGTGGGGTCTGAAACTCTTAAGGGCGTTATAACGCAAGTTTTGGAAAGTGCACGGGCGTGCGAAACCGAAAATGGCTGCCATTTAAGCGATGTCATTTTTCATATGTGATGTAGTGGTGTTGCAAAATTTGATTTGTGCATATTAATTTGCATTACGTCCTTTATATTGTATCAAAATTTCATGCATTTATTAGTAAAGAAAGTTATTAAAAATTGAAACCCATCAGTGACTTTTGAAACACTGTACATAGCCACTACTTAGCTTTAGTTTCTGAAGCTTAGAGATGAGAGAGAAAAATCTCCCTGGATAGGATGCTAATCTACTACTTTTTATGTAGCAAGAATTAAATTTAGCACAAGAAACCAATAAATCACTCATGAACCTCTATATGGTCCCTAGATACAGCAGAAACAGTAGCCAGATTTCCCTCAAACTACACCTTACTATCTTGAAGGACAATTTGGATTATGTAGTCTTAACTAGATACACAATGTCCAATAAGGACAGGATCGCTTTTGATCATGTCTACTCAGCTAGTGCTAGCCTGTGGCTAAAAAAAACAACTGTTTACAGTGGTAATTATACATCCTCATAATACCTGCATAAATGTAGGTGAACTTGGGCATCTGGAGTCAAGTATTTCAACAAGATATAAAGCAGCAACTTAATCCTTGCTGACTTCACCATCCATCCTCATGTTAGCATACTGCAATACAAAGAATTACAACCTACTGTGAGGAAAGAGAAGCAGATCTAAAAACAGTAATATACATTGGAACTCGGTGCGATCTTGCAGATCAAATCATCCAACTCATGCCAGCATCGGAAAACCAACGCTAAATGATGATTGCGTGTGAGTACACTGTATTTACTCATGTATAAACTACACTATTTTATACTTGATTTTAATCGGTAAAAAAAAACTGTGGTGTGACTACTACGACTAAGTATGGTATGTTCTTCCTCCCAAGGGAATATTTTCATGAAAAAATTGTCAATTGAAAATACATGTGCTGTTTAGAAATGAAAAGCAACAATTATTTAATGATGAAAAGAAAGGAATTGAAAGCTCTTGAGAAGACAAATTCGAAATATAACTTACCATTTTATTTTCCTTATCTGAAGAGTTAGAATTCTCTTCACTCTCATATTCAATTGGTTTTGGTTCATCTTTCTGTACAGGTGCTACTGGGATTTTCTGCCGTATCATCAACTGAATGAGGTCATTGAGGCCAACATTATAGTCAAACAAAGTATGGCCATTTACAAGCTAAAAGAAGAAAATAATACAGAAAACTAATATTTAAGTTGTCATATTTACTGGCTTATAAAACATCAATTTGTGTAATAACTTTCATCTTTAGATTCCATACTTTTTACACTTAAAATTGATAACTGCAGATATTTCTTAATGAAGTTTCCTATCATACATGGAGAAGCTCAAGAAATTATTCTCTCATGAATATATAATTAAAAAATGGTTCTAAATAAAAATATATGGCTGAATGATCAGCATTTAACCCTTTGGCATTCAAATTACTTTTTGAAATGTGATACTTTTTTTATTCACATTGGTTTGAATTAATCATGCATTATCTCATAGCTTTGAGATTTCAATGAGGTGATTGTTTATTTTTTGAATGACATTGTAGAATATGTATGAGAGGTTGGATCATGTCAGTTTTGAATATAAAACAAGTAGGATATTCTGGGTCAGGTATGGCTGGTTTAAATGCTAAGTCAGTTGTCTGTAGACAATAATATCTTAACAAAAACTATTTCTGCAGCTGTTCTTGAAAGACAGTGAAATTTGGACCGATTCCACCACTCTTATGTTATATGTGACTTTTTTTTATCTATACATCAGAACCAGAAGGACAGCACCCATAACCTTCACACCCCATCCCATCAAAATCGTTAAGATCTAACCTGAGTACCTGTGGCAAAGCATACAAGTGAATACCTGAATACTGGAAACAAAAAATTCAGCTAAAAACATCTAAGGATCAGGTGACAGTGCAAAACTACTAAACCATATGTTGGATAGGTAGACATCCTGCCCAAGAATCTTTCAACACCTCCAGTAATTAGCTAGTAATCATTTTAATAACAACCAAAGCCAAATTAAGACAAGGAAGGTTGTTTTGAGGCAAAATGAACAAAAGGGATATATATTTCAGGTGATGGACAGAAAAGACAATGATCATGATAAAAATGTAAAATGCCCCCCCCCTTACGAACTGAACAATGAAAACATTGTGCAAGTGAGTTGGGTGTCATGCCTAGGTGTCCTCCTTTCCCACACAGCCTTTTCTCCAGTTGTCACCATAGTGCCTTATGTCCAACTAACTGAACTGTGTCTCCTTTTTGGTGGTCTTTGCTTAAAACTTCAACATTTGTCAGCATCTGCATAGAACACTTTCAGCATTTATATAATGAACCACATCTTTGTAGCATTCATAAGTTTATGCACTTATTTGTTGATATTACAGTAGTTTCTTAATCATTATGCAATTTAGTTTTATATTTAATAATTGATTTTGTATGAGTTCAGTAATAGAATCTGCCAACAGCTGTAGCTAAAAGATATCAACCAGTGTAAAACCAAAGATAAATAGTAATTGCTTAGTATATATTGATTGCCACATGGCCACAAATTATGGGAAAGTGGCAACATATTGATTGATTTCCAACTGAACTGATTGATTTCCAATAAATGCCAGTAGTTATTTTATTGTGGTGAGAATGGAAGAAAGATATCAATATTGGCAAGATGTGAATTTAGAATGTAAATGGGCAAAACTAAACACTGCAATGAAAGGTTCTCAGTTTGGTTGCTTGACCTACTAGAAATAGGAGTCAAACCTCTCTCAAATTGCACCCTACTGCTTTAAAACAAGAAATGGATACTTTGGATAATGTAGTCATAGGCATACTCCAAAACAAAAAAAAAAAAAAGACAGGATGGTCATGATTGGAATCAAGTAGAGTGTTTAAACAATATCTAAATACTATCTCATGCTCTGTCTGTCATGCTACTGCCTTATCAAAGAAATAAAAATTTTGTCTGCTGAATTGAATTAAAAAAAACAAATATATGTAAAGAACTTTTGTTTGATGGTGAATATTCCAGTTGCTTGATCAATGGCACTACATACTCTTTGAATTATTACGTAGGTGTATATTCCATAGGTACTTGTACTCTTCGACTAATTCTCTGGCAGAATCAGTGTAACTATGTGTGCACTTGGCCCTTGGAATTAAAGATGAAATCCAGAGTCTGTATATCTATTTTCACCAGCAGTTATTCAGTGACATAAGACTAAGGTAAGAAGAAGTCATCTGCCCAAAGTGATATGCGGTGGGATCGAACCAAGGATCCGTTGATTGTGAAGTGAACTTCTCAACCATGTATAGACTCCAAAGTGATAAAACACACACTTTTCAAACTTCTATGTGGATTCCTTCATTCCTTAAATATTTTTCTATGCTAAGTAGTGTACAATCTTATAGGTTTATTTAAGACTTCTTCCATCTCTACTTTGACATGTCTTTACTTAGTTAATGCAGTCATAATAAAACCAAAACACACCTGGCATTGAATCCCATACTTATTGAAATAATTTGAATTTTGGTACAAGACCAACAATTCTGAAGGAATTATATCAACCCTGGTACTTGAATAGTACTTTATTTTATCAACCCTAAAAGGATGAAAAAGCAGAGCTGACCTCAACAAGATTTGAGCTCACTGAGATAATTAAAACTGTTAGCTAATATTGTTTTTCGCTCACAGTCTAACATTTTCAACATATTAAAAATACCTTCTTGATAACAGCTCAGAGCCATCTATCCCCACTCTACACTGGAAAAAACATGCTCTGATCAATTATTATCTTGTCAGTAGCAAGAAGAGATGCACTGGAAGCTCTTCCTACCATTGTCAAAATAGTAGTTCTATCCATAACAAATCTAGCTCTAGCTGTCCATGACCCAATAAGAGATTTCAAATAAATAACTGTCTGTCTGTCTGTTTACTAGTTCCTACTGCAAATTGTTGAAGTAGATTATCTAGATCAGTGGTTTGCCTAAGGACCCCTTTGATGGCTATTGGAGGCCCATTAGAATAAGATAGGCATTTGATGCTTTTAAAAAATCCTATTATATGCTAGCATGGAAGGCGGATATTAAACGATGATGATGATGATGAAGATATTAGGAATTATATTCTTTTATTTCAGTCATTTGACTGCAGCCATGCTGGAGCACCACCTTTAGTCGAACACATCAACCCCAGGACTTATTCTTTGTAAGCCTAGTACTTATTCTATCGGTCACTTTTTTCTGAACTGCTAAACACACCAACATCAGTTGTCAAGCGATGATGGGGGTACACACACACACACACACACACACACACACATATATATTACGGAGATGTACTTGCATAGCAAGTGACCTGATCTGAGATCGTGTGCTGGAACGAAAACAATTGCAGCATGGAAGGTGTTTATAAGCCATTTAAAATAACACACAAAATTGTGTGTATATATATATATA
>NC_068988.1:13000492-13015053 GCF_001194135.2 Octopus bimaculoides | reverse complement strand
CGGGTCTTCTCACGCACAGCACATTTCCAAAGGTCTCGGTCAGTAGTCATCGCCTCGGTAAGGCCCAATGTACGAAGGTCTTGCCTCACCACCTCAGCCCAGGTCTTCCTGGGCCTACCTCTTCCACGGGTTCCCTCAACTGTTAGGGTGTGGCACTTTTTCACGCAGCTATCCTCATCCATTCTCACCACATGTCCATACCAGCGCAATCGTCTCTCTTGCACACCACAACTGATGCTTCTAATGTTCAGCTATATATATATATATATATACAATTTTGTGTGATCCACTCACAAGGTTTTGGTTGGCCCGAGGCTATAGTTGAAGACATTTGCCCAAGGTATCACACAGTGGGACTGAACTCGGAACCATGCTACTTACCACACAGCCACTCCTGCACCTATACACAGCTACTCAGAAAAATTGTTAAAATCTTTTTACGTATTATAGAAGTATAACTAATTTCTTGCACATAAACTTCAACAACAAAATCTAAGAACCCCCGAGGGTCATGTGGACCCAAGCTGAGAACCACTGGTCCATATAAAAGGTGGGAAACTAGTAACGGTCTGAAATGAGTACAATATCAGAAGGGAAATGATTTACTGAAATATATTTTATTTCATTTTAGTATATTTAATGACTATCATTTTGTGAATTTATAAATAGCTATTACTCGTATATACTTCTATATCTACACTTGTAAATTATTTGCTTGAAGTAATTACAATTGTGTTAAAAATAGAAATCTGAAGAATATTTTTTTTATTCAAGATTTTGTTGGGCGTTTTTATGAATAACCATGTTCTATGTGATCTGGCTGTTAACTTCAATGCAGCTTTCCAACATAAAAAAAAGCCACCTCTCTGCACCTGGAGTCAATCATTTCGAGCTAAAAGCATGACCATGAAATGTACTTTGCCAAGGTGGGCTCAGGCAAATGGTGTATAAAGAAACCAGTGCATATAGAGAGAAAAACATCAATCTTGTCATGTTTAAACTGGGTCTCTTCCTGTCCTTTTGGTGACCCTCAAAATGTAGTACTTAAGAGAAAAATAAAAGCACACATTAGCATCCTTATAATCTATAAACTGACCTAAATAATCCTCCCTGCACTGCCATTAACATCCCTGACCTGACAAGCAAGCAGTCAACAAGTCCATGAGACTAATTATTCTAAGGGAGATAATAGAAGACCAAGGTAGTTTCCCTTGTTAACTAAATGGTCTCAAAAAAAAAAATGAAACAAAAGATGTTTTAAAAGGCTAGATTCCATTTGGTGCCTTTTTTTTTTCTTTTTCTTGTTCTGCCAACATCATAGTCTTATACCTGCTGTCCATGCTGGTATGGAGTACAGAGATCGAGGTGTGTATGTGTGTGGGCTCTTTGTGTATGTTTCATTTTACTTTGACCCAATTTGCTGACTTCCTGATGGCACGCAGGTGTCAATGAATGGTTGAATGACCAAATTCAAGCTTCTCTGCTAGTTCCTCAACAGTTATGATGGAATTTTGTTCCTCCAAGGTTTGCAGGACATCCTTGTCAAACTCTACAGATCTTCCAGAATGAAGCTCATTTTCTAGGCTGTAGTTTCCAGCTCAGAATTTCTGGAACCACTGTTGACACTGGCTTACGCGTATTATCCAATCTTCATTATACTGCAATAATATTCTTCGCACTTTCTGTTGCGTTGTTGCCTTTATTGAACTCATAAAGCAAAATATGCTGAATATGCACCGTTGTCACTTCCATTACAGCTTTGAAAAAATAATTGTTAAAATCGAACTGCACTCTTCAAAACTTGCACTAAGGATAAGCCGAAAGTAAAATCACCACCTGCTTTTATAGCAAGTTGATGCAGGTAAGTTTATCCCGCCCCCTCCGACTTTTAGCTCATGCAATTGAAAAATACCATATTATTTATGACGATATTGTATTCAACATGAACTTTATTCCAAACGTCTCGTTGAATTGTTAGCTTTTGCTTATTAGCTGGAACAGTTGTGTGGCGAACAAGTCTGCTTGCTAACCACATGGTTACAAGTTTAGTTCCACTGTGTGGCATCTTGAGCAAGTGTCTTAGTCAATCAAGATTGTTGGCTTTTGTCAAAATATGAAATATTCATATTTTAGCAAGAATATTAAAGAAGTGAGTTACACTTCTTTAAATTAATTTATAGAAACTTGAATGAACAAGTACAGGAGAAGGAACAGAAAGGTAGGGGGGTATATTCATAGATGCATAATTATAAGACAAAGATGGAAGATATAAAGAGGAAAAGAACGAGAAAGAGAGAGTGGGAGGACTGGATGAAAAATGGTTAAATTTTGTCACCTGATATGTCCCCTGTCCCATAATAGCCTTGGACAGTAGAGAGAATAGAAAGGTCACCTGACAGAAAGTATATGCTGCAAACTTCTTTCTGGAACAACTTAACCTTATTCCTAAACAATTGTGTATTGGCAGCAAAAGGTATATAGGGTTGAGCAGATGAAAGAACTGACTAAGAGGTGAACTTTCCACATTACACTAAGCCAGTTCTCCATCCACAACCTCCTTTCATTTGTAGTACACTTATATTCTTTTCAAAATTCGGAAGCATACCTGAACTAAAAATATAACTAAAAGGGGGAAAAAATTATATTCAGGTTACACAGCAGCATACCGAGCATCAGGTTGTGGTACACCAGTGTGCTGCAAAATACCGGTTATGGGACACTGCACTAAGCTAATGTGTGGTTGCTTGACTTGCTAAAAATAGCAGTCAAATCTCCCTTAGATCATATCCCAACACTTAATAAAGTAGAATTTACAAAAGAAGTGGTGTACTTCTCACCTCAATAGTTTACACATTACAGTAGCCTAACGAGGGAGCCTCTGTGTGGATGCTCAAATTGTTAAAAATAGCAGCCAAATTTCCTTCAGATCTCACCGTATCATCTTATAAAAGGTAAAAAAGAAAGGCACATTGCACAACTCAGTGCTGCATAATTGTAACTAGGCAAGGTGGTCACAATGCCCTTTAATCATAGGTCTGCTTTATCAGAGCTAATGGAGAACAAGATGAGGTTAAAAAAATTTAATCTCAGTCAACAAAAGAGCCTCTACTTGGTTACTTAACCTGCTGGAAACAATAACATAATCTCCACCAGATTATACTACCAGCTTCAAAAAGGAAGGTACAATGGATACTGTAACATTGAATATAAAATGGTCATAAAAAAGACAGGATAAACTTGACTGAAAGCAGTAAGTGGGCAGAATCATTGCCACGCCAGATAAAATGCTAAGTGGCATCTCTTCCAGGGGAGGGTTATGTTCTTCCCCCAAAATTTCAAGTCTGGAATCTATAGTAGAAAGTATTATTTGGAATTCACAGAAATTAAGGATCAGAAAATAAAATGGGGTAAAGAGGATACACATAAAACAGCATTATCTGTGACAATGTAAAAAAAATCCAGTGTACTTAATTACCCTTTTTATTAAATACATTTATGTTTTGGGGGTATTAACAGACTTAAAAAGATCAGCTTGCTAAAAAAAAAAAGAAAAAGAAAAAAGAAAAAAAAGAAAAAAAAACAACTAAATGAGAGAAGGAAGGAGAAAGAGAAAAAGAAAGATTTGAAAGTTAACCCTTTTGATACCAACCCACCTGAAACCACCTCTGGGTCTGTTACAAACTTTGTTCTAACCCTTTAGCATTCAGATTACTGTCAAATGTAATAGATTTTTTTTTTTCTTTTACTTGTTTCAGTCATTTGAGTGCAGCCATTCTGGAGCACCGCCTTTAGTCAAACAAACTGACCCCAGGACTTATTCTTTGTAAGCCTAGTACTTATTCTATCGGTCTCTTTTGCGTACCCACTAAGTCAAGTGGACGTAAACACACCAGCATCGGTTGTCGAGCGATGTTGGGGGGAGGGAACACACACACACATATATATATATATGACGGGTTTCTTTCAGTTTCCATTTACCAAATCCACTCATAAGGCTTTGGTCGGCCCGAGGCTATAGTAGAGGACATTTGCCCAAGGTGTCACGCAGTCGGACTAAACTTGGAACCACACAGCTACTCCTGCGCCTATTTACTCACATTGTTTTGAATTAATCATGCATTATCTCATAGCTTTGAGATTCCAATGATGTGATTGTTTATTTTTGTAAGAAGCCAGATCTTGACATCTTAACCCTTTCATTACTGTATTTATTTTGAGATGTTCTGTGTTTCTTTTAATTACTTTAAATATAACAAAGAATTTAGTAAAATAACTTAGTTATCATTCAGCTACTGTTAGGAACATAAATTGCGACTAAGGTTTAGTGGAAGATTTTAATTCAAAACTTATGAAAGCAGGACATTTGTACTACAGAGCCAGAGCTAGTTTCAGCCGGGTTGCTAACAAAAGGGTTAAACATAAAACAGGTAGAATACCTGGTCCAGATATAGGTTTAAATATCAAAGGGTTAAAGTAATTTAACCCTTTAGTGTTCAGATTATTCTATCAAAAGTAATGCTTATTTAATCACATTGTTTCGTATAAATCATGCATATCTTGTAGCTTTGAAATTTTGATGAGGTAACTTAATTTTTAGAATGAATTTTAGGGTTGATGTGAGACCAAATCTGGCTGATTTGAATATAGAACAGGCAGAATATTTTGGCCAGAAATGGCCAGTTTAAATGCTAAAAGGGTATAGTAAAGCCTTTCAGAATAAATTTCATGTGAATTTATGCTACAAATACCAATTTAATAATCGCAATGTTATTTTATAAAATTCTTTATTTTTAATCTTAATTGAAAACAAAGTGTATGTAAAAAAAAAAAAAAATAATCATCATTTAATGCCCACTTTTCCACGCTTGCATGGGTCAGAAGGAATTTGTCGAGGCAGATTTTCTAAAACCAACTCGTTTCCAAGCCACATGTGTGCTCCACAGAAGACTACAAACATCACTTGTGTAATGATAATGCTTGACTATAACCATCATGTGATGTCAAGAGAATACACACTCGTAGTTGAAAACACTTGCCCAAGGTGCTGCACAGTAGGATTGAACCAGAGATCATATGGTTGGGAAGCTAGCCTTAACCACAGTCGTGCCTGTGCAACAAAAGGGTTAAAACAATAAATTCACAAGCGGATGAAGGAAACATAATCTGTTCCCTTAAAGGACTACAACAAATCAAGAAAGGGTGAGGAGTAACAACTTTTACATTGTGCAAAACGAAAAACTCTGCTGGGCAGTGAGGTGACATGAAAGACAGGCAGTCATCTGATTCATGCCAGAAAAAGAGGAACTCCTTGATAACAACCACAAATATGATAAGGGTGGGGAGAGGAAATTGCAATGGTAATGGTGACATTCCAACAGACAGAGTTTCCTGCCTACATCATAGATTATAATGGCCCGCAATGAGATAAAATGAATGAGACTATTAATTAATCAAGTTAAGGGGAGAACTTACGTTTCACCATAATATATGATCAGAAACTGAGACAAAAATAAAATAAAAATATATAAGAGCCACAAGTATCAACAAACAACTTTTGGTGTGCAAGAAAAGTAACAAAAAACGCACCAATTAATCATTCCTGAATTACAAAGATTCATTGAGTTGGCATTCATCTCTGGTTTTGGTAATGTTTATGTAGAGGTGAGAGATAAATCTTTCTCTCTCTCTCTCCTCCCTTTCTCCCTCTCTCTGGATATGATATTGATCTATTACAGGAAGTGCCCTGCCCCACCCTGGTAGTAGTTTAACTTTGTACCAAAGTGAAACTCATCAATTCTCAAGTCAACATAAGGAAGCATCTATGTGTTCTCTTGGCTGGTTTGTAAATAATAGCCAAATCTCCCCCCTACAGTTTGAAATGAATGATACATTGGGCAATGTAATCACCGATGTGTGTGGTTTGAGAAGTTTGCTTTCTAACATGGTTTCAGGTTCAGTCCCACTGCGTGGCACCTTGGACAAGTGTCTTCTACTATAGCTCCAGACTGACCAAAGACTTTTGAGTGGATCTGGTAGATGAAAATGCAAAGAAGCTCATTGTGTGCATACTTGATTAACAAATTAAAATGGTAACCAATGGGTTCATTTGGAAATTGTGGCCAAATTCAGCACTGAGCACTTATTTTCAGCTTGATAATATTGTGTATGTATGAGTGAAGGCACATAGATTAGTGGTTAGAATGTCAGGCTCACAATCATGAGGTAGTAAGTTCAATTCTCGAACTGGGCTGTGTGTTGTGTTCTTGAGCAAGGCACTTTATTTATGTTGCTTCAGTTCACTTAACTGTAGAAATGAGTTGCGACATCACTGGTGCCAAGCTGTATCAACTTGGAAATGGATAAGTACCCATTACACTCACAGAGTGGTTGGCATTAGGAAGGGCATCCAGCTGTAGAAAACCATGCCAAATCAGACTGGAGCCTGGTGCAGCCTTCCAGCGTGCCAGCCCAGTCAAACTGTCCAACCCATGCCAGCATGGACAACAGACGTTAAATGATGATGACGATGGGTAAGTTAATATTTCTCCATGGCCAGACATATTTTTCATGGGAGACTGGAAAACAAACAGTAACACTTGTGTGACAATAGTGTTGGTCTACAATCATCAAATGATGTCAAGACAAAGGTATACACTAACACATGCAACAGGCTTCTTTCAGTTTCTATCTACCAAATCCACTCACAAGGCTTTGGTTTACCCAGGACTATAATAGAAAGCACTCACCTAAAGTTTTATGTGAAGCAAGCTTCTTAACCATACAGCTATGCCTGTAGCTATCGATATAGCATTGGATAAGTTAAGCCTAGACCCTTCTTCTTCATCATCACCATCACCACCACCACCACCATCATCATCATCACCACCAGTACCACCATCATTTAACATCTGCTTTCCATGCTGTACCAGACTCCAATCTGATCTGGCAAGGTTTCTACAGCTGGATGCCCTTCCTAACGCCAACCACTTAGAGTGTAGTGCGTGCTTTTTAAGGGCCAGTCAGGCAGTATTGGCATCAACAACGCTTGAAGTGTGTATTTTATAAGCCACCGGCATGGGACCAGTCAGTCGGCACTGGCATCGACCACACTCGAATGGTGCTTTTTATGTGTCACATTGTTTAGTAAAAACTAGTGGCCTCATGATTTCAATGAGTTCCAAGTATAAGAATGCAGTGGTTAAGAAGTTTGCTTCTCAACCATGTGATTTTGAGTTCAGTCCCATTGTGCAGCATTTAGAGCAAGTGTTTTCTAGTATACAGCTCCAGGATAACACAAGCCTTGTGAGTGGATTTGGTAGACAAAAACTGAAAGAAGACAGTTGTGTATGTGTACTCTTGTCTAGACATCATGTGATGGTTGTAAATGAGCATCATCATCATCATTGCCATACAAGCAAGATCATTCGTTTCCAGCCTTCCATGAAAAGCATGCATGGCCATAAGAAACATTTCTTTGCTTAGAAATAAGTGAGAGTTGGCAACAGGAAGGGCATACAGCCATAGAAAATCTGCTTCAATGAATTCCATCTGCATATGAAAAAGATGTTAAAACAATGATGAAGATTGAGCCATTAGTGTCTTTTAATGGTTGGTGCCCAAGCTGGGGTTTCACAGAGATTAAATCCTCCCTCCCCACTTAACAGTATATTAGCCTACATATTCTAATCTCTTAATTGCTAGTGAGTAATCAAAACAAGTGTTCTGACAAGATACAATGAAATATCTAAAGTATGTTTGAACTCACAATCAGAGATTAGATATTCCAGTACTTTATCTACTGAGCCATCTTACTATTACATGTTATTACACCTGCTAATGTGATTGCACAACTTCCTAGAAATAGTAGTTAAATTCCCTCAAAATACTTCTTACTTTCTTAGAAAATATTCAGTAACGCTACTGGGTCACTCACAGAGACAAACTAACAACATTGCTGTATCAATGACAACTGCCCATTTGATAATAGGTGCCAGTGCAAGTATTATGGACACAAATTGGTCTGAAAGAAGTTCTCCAGAGAAGAAATACAACAGCAATTAGCAAATTTACATTTGAATCTGCTTGAGAGTATTAAAAATGCATACATGTTATCAAAATATTAAAACAACTAGCAGGACACATAAATATTTTGTGGAATTAATGGTAAACCTATTGATTTCCGAAAACTTTATCCAAAAGCTTGAAAGCATAGCCTGTGTTGTCTGCATGGAAAGACAGCTGTATGGAAAGATCAGCTATTCATTGAAAAGTGAAAGAAATTACTTTATATACTTATATGAGCCCTGAGGATATGATCTATTAATTTTTACAAATTTTCTTAAACTTCTTTATTTAACCACATACAGTACTGTAGAAAATTAAAGATTTTGATGTAATTAGTAGAAAAAAGTTTATTCTTTCTCCTTGTCACATCCCCTGAAAAACCATGAAATACCCCCTGAAATACACTCCCAGGTGTGTGGGAATCCCAGGTTGGAAAGCGCTGTTCTAAGTGGTTGCTTGAACTGCTAGATGTAGCAGCAATTTAAAAAACACACAGGGTAATGTAGTCCTAGATATACAAAAAAAATAGGATGGTTACAACTGGAATACCTTTGTTCATAATTCTGATTAATCAGGGCTGATGTTGGCACTCCGTCGCTTACGACGTCGAGGGTTCCAGTTGATCCGATCAACGGAACAGCCTGCTCATGAAATTAACGTGCAAGTGGCTGAGCACTCCACAGAAACATGTACCCTTAAAGTAGTTCTCGGGGATATTCAGCGTGACACAGTGTGACAAGGCTGACCCTTTGAATTACAGGCACAACAGAAACAGGAAGTAAGAGTGAGAGAAAGTTGTGGTGAAAGAGTACAGCAGGGTTCGCCACCATCCCCTGCCGGAGCCTCGTGGAGCTTTAGGTGTTTTCACTCAATAAACACTCACAACGCCCGGTCTGGGAATCGAAACCGCAATCCTATGATCGCGAGTCCGCTGCCCTAACCACTGGGCCATTGCACCTCCAATCAGGGCTGATATGGAGCTGGAAAACAACAACAATAATTACCAACCAGGTTTTTTAAGAGCCTCAACTTATCTTCAAATATATTTCACTCTTTCTTAGTCTCTCCTAATCTTTCAATGCAGACACAATACTATAGCAACTAAAGCCGTAGTACACCTGTATCAACCAAGCTCATAACTGAAAGATGCACCAATGTTTAAAGCATAGATGCCACTTAATCTCGATTGACACAGGACAAGTTGCTGGAAGGCAAATAACTCTTATTAAACTAGGTCATTTGGTTTACATGGTGGCCAACACCCACTAGGTATTTCCTTTTTACAAGAGGAACCTGTTTTTTTGTCTGTTTGCATAGGTGTTCAAGGGTAAATAATTAGCCGATTCAGAACTTCTTATCATATTTACATATGAGAATAGTAACTCTCTCTTACTATATAATGAATCAATTGGACGTATTATTACTCTCACTCAGAGCAAGACTTCTAAACTATATTCTCATGTGCCGATGACAGTGGGAGTGTGTACATAACATAAAACTCACATACTAATATTTGTAAAGCCTGGAAGTATTGATGTAATTGTTTATAATAGAGGGATTTTTGTTTTTTTCCAGAAGGCATCGGTCAACCCCAGAGCTGCAGTAAAAGACACATGCCCAAAGTGCAAAGCAAGCTTTTTAAAACCACAGCCATGCCTGAACCTATATAATAAACCTGCTGTTAAGAGAGCTTCAATATAAGTCATTCAACACGCAAGAAATAGTAAGAACATTAAATAATGTAGCCCTTGATACATTTATTTACCGAAAAAACATGGAATGGTCATGGGTGGAATGCTTTTGATCATAAACCTGCTCGATTAAGACTGACCTGACAAACAACCACCAACCACATATACAAATAAAATATGCAGTGATTAACACTCTTCTGAAAAGATTTCACTAGAAAGCACATTTTCTTCATAAGCCATGAACAAACAACCTTCAATTTTGTATGGTTGATAAGGAATTCAACACCATTTTGCTCTCTAGACATTATAATAAATTCTCTCAATTTCTTGCATTCTTTGACTTGCCATATTTGCTTGTGCTCTCTGCAGTAGCTGTAGTACTGGTTAAGTTAGTTCTCAGAAGAAAATTTTTTTTTTTTTTTTTTTACTCTTGTAAATGCAAACTTGGCTGTGTGCTTAAGAAACTTGCTTTGCAACCACATGGTTTCAAGTTCAATCCCACTGAATGAAACCTTGGGTTAGTGTCTTCTGTACCCTTACACCGACCAATACCTCGTAAATTTGGCAGATGGAAACTGTATGGAAGTCCTTCATATATATGTGTGTGTGTTAGTTCTCCCCTGGCTAATAACTGACAACTAGTGTTGGTTTGTTTATGTGTGCTGTAACTTTACAGTTCAGCAAAAGAGACCAATGTAATAAGTACCATACTTTAAAATTTAAGTACTGGGGTTAATGTGTTAATCTAAAACCATTCAAGGTGGTGCCCCAGCATGGCCACATTCCCATGACTGAGACAAAAGACAAAAGATAAATACAAAAGCTCTTATGTAGATTACAGTAACTTAAATCTCCCCCCCCCCCTCTCACGACACTCAGATTCCTTTGTAATAATGGTTTCAAATTTTGACATAACGCCAGCAAGTTCAGAAGAGGGAGTAAATCATTTACATCGACCCCAGTATTCAACTGGTACTTATTTTATCAAACCCAAAAGGATGAAAAGCAAAGTCAACCTTGGTAGAATTTGAACTCAGAACACAAAGACAAACGAAATGCCACTAAGCATTTTGCCCAGCGCGCTAATGATCCTGCCAGCTCAATGCCTTCATCTCTTTGTAATAATAAAACCTTTACTAACTCACCACCTACGCAACAACCTGCTATAAATATTAAGTACAGCTTATCGTTTAGTTATTATTCACTGTAGTTGCAGAAACATTTTAGAGTTACTACTTGCTTTACTAAAATGTAACGCTGTTAACTATTTCACTGTTTTGTTGACCTATCCCTCAACAAGTGGAATGTGTAAACCACCAACCCCATTCTCTCTCTCTCTCTTTTTTAAGGTATTTGGTCTCTTAATCATAGATTCAGCATCTTTACAAGAAGCATATCTTTTCTACTATAGGCACAAAGCCTGAAATTTTGCA
This sequence comes from Octopus bimaculoides, assembly GCF_001194135.2. Classification (NCBI taxonomy): domain Eukaryota; kingdom Metazoa; phylum Mollusca; class Cephalopoda; order Octopoda; family Octopodidae; genus Octopus; species Octopus bimaculoides. The sequence continues at coordinate 13,003,865 of NC_068988.1, read as the reverse complement.
GGAGGGGGTGAATCGATTACATCGACCCCCAGTGTTTCACTGGTACTTAATGTATCGACCCCCGAAAGGATGAAAGGCAAAGTCAACCGTGGCAGTATTTAAATTCAGAATGTAGAAACAGGCGAAATACCGCTCAGCAGTTTGCCCAGTGTTTCACTGGTACTTAATGTATCGACCCCCGAAAGGATGAAAGGCAAAGTCAACCGTGGCAGTATTTAAATTCAGAATGTAGAAACAGGCGAAATACCGCTCAGCAGTTTGCCCAGTGTTTCACTGGTACTTAATGTATCGACCCCCGAAAGGATGAAAGGCAAAGTCAACCGTGGCAGTATTTAAATTCAGAATGTAGAAACAGGCGAAATACCGCTCAGCAGTTTGCCCAGTGTGCTAACGATTCTGACAGCTTGCCACCTTACAAGAAGCATATCTTACAGATTCTCCATGCCTAAGCAGTTTTTATACACAAAACTGGGACAGGATAGATTTGAAGTGTAAAGCCTCTCTTGCAGCAATCTGCTTGTATTATATAGAATTTAGATTAGGTGTTAAGATAGGCAGAATTGTTAGAGTAGGAAAATATGCATTGCTGGATTTTTTCCAGCTGAAATCACAACAAGGTTAACTTTGTCTTTCATCCTTACAAGGCCAATACAATAAAGTATTAATCAAGTATTAGGGTTCATCATTATTTTAACATCCACTTTTCCAAGCTTGCTTGGGTGGGGTGGAGTTTGTTAAGGCAGATTTTCTACAATCAGACGTCCTTCCTGTTGCCAACTCTCATCACATGGACAGGTATATTTCCACAGGAGATTGGAAATAAATAATACTGTTTGTTTGGTGATGATGCCCATTTACAATCAACACACAACGTCAAGATAAGCAGACACTGTCACATATATACACACACACAAGCTTCCTTCAGCTTCTGCCTACCAAATCCATTCACAAAGCTTTGGTCAGCCTGGAGTTATAACAGAAAACTCTCACTCAAGGTGCCATTCAATGGAACTTAACTCGAAACCATGTGGTTGAGAAGTAGGTGAGAGTTGGCAAACAGGAACGGCATCTGGTCATAAAAAAAAAAATCTACATTCATAAATTCTGTCTCAATCCATACAAGCATGGAAAAGTGGATGATAAAACAAGTGATGATATTGCACAGCATAGAGTGATAACTGGTACATTCAAACAGAAATGACATGTTAATAACAGCCAACTGAGTTATTGCTTCTAATGCCAAACATTTTTCATTTCAAATCATAAAAGAACAAAAAAAATAAGTATTAAAGTATTGGAATTGATATAGTTGATTAAAACTGTTACAGGTGGTATCCTGGCCTTACTGCAGTCAATTTAATGACTAATAGGATTTGGAATCTAGCAATAAATGTACTGTGGTTCACAGAAGGCGTTTTAAAACTAATTGAACATTTAACTATTTTGATACCAATCCACCCAACCCCCATTCATGGTTCTATCTATATAGTACAAACTTCCTGTTTTAAAATTATCGAAATTAAAACTCAATAAAATTTCAAGTTAATTTATGTTCCAAACACTAGCTTAAAAAATGATGTTATTTTAATGAATTCATTCTTTTCAATTTTGTTTTTGGATTTGGTTTGCAAGATTCTTTATGTGAGTTTGTGTGTTGAAGCAAATTCTGTTGTGTCTGGGGGAGAGTCATTCTCTTTTGGTGCCTTATAATTTAACACACTCACCGGTAAAATTTCCACTTATTTCTTTTTTATTTTTCTAAAATTTTCATTGAGTCTTGCAACCTTTCCAATAGTTTTGAGTCAAAACTATTTGACACAACATTCTTTTCAAAATTTACTGAAACAAAGCAGTGTATTTCAAGAGAAATATAGTGACAAGAGAATGAAAATTCACTTCTGAACCTTTCTGGACTTCTTCAGCCTCCCGGTTGAGCACGGCCAGATAAAATATTGACTGCACATTATCTCTGCTTCAAAAGAAAAAGAAAAGAAAAAAAAAACTACTAGATGTTTTGGGTACTTTTACTCCTCTCACTTTGTATACCCCAATTTAATATATACGATAGTTTCATTGATTTCTCTCAAACCGAAATCTAATGAGGGAAATTTTATTAAATTATATGTTTAGCAAAATAACATTGTATAATTTCTAACTCTTTTGTTCAACTTTGAGAAATATGTAAAAAGTAGCATTTTCACCATCTTGTCCCAGTTTTAACAAATTAAGATATCAGTTGGGAATAAGTACTTAATACTTGCTTGCATGCTCTTTCCTGTCACTAACCTCTCACCCATGAAGTAGAGTGGAGTGGAGTGTATTTGCCAACCAGCCAGAGAGATATACAAGTAGTCTAATGACTTTACCTTCACAGGATATTATAAGCATGGAACAAGTTTTGATGTATTATATACAAGTAGCAGATAAATATCCCTCATTTCACACTGTACAGCCTTAAAAAGAAAACAAAACATTTCCCCTTCTAAGACTGTAAAATGTGATTTGAGAGAGAAGAAAAACAAAGAAAGATGGCTACGTCTGAATGCTTGATCAGAGCTGACAAAAGGCTAATAACAACTGACAAAGATCCAAAAGCTTGCCACTCCAGGAGATTCCAGCGTATCTTAACTCTCAAAGTGGCATAAATAGTTCCAGTGAATTCCCTTTGCTCAAGCAAACTAATGCTTTGGAATTTATTCCCTCCCACTAGTCATTTCTCAAGGAGGAGGTCTTCCTTTAAAAAGTGATAGGATTTATTTTCTTTTTAACTATTATGACCTCATTTTTGCTGGCTGACTTCTAGTCCTTATTTCTTATTTTTGCTTCTTTTTCTTTCTCCTCTATTTCATAGCTTTCATAAATATGAATTGAAATCTCTCTCTCATATCTCTTTTTTTTTCTCACACAAACACCATACAATGTTCTGTTAAATAAAAATACTCTTTAAAAAAAAAAATCTTTTCAAAATATATTTGAGAAACAAAATAAAGTTTGAAATATTTTTGTAGGGAGTGTTTCGAGAGAAAACTATTATAAATAAACATATAGAACAGAACAGAGTAACAATCAATGATAGAATGTCTTTTTTACATAAATGTGCAAGTGTTATGTTATCTAAGCCCTTAAGATGACGAATATAAGGCATTCCATGCATGACCATCTCGTCTTAGTGTTATGCAAGACTACATTATCAACTGACTCTCAATGAACTTTAAGGGAAATTTGGTTTTTATATTAATCAATGAGTACTTCTTGGATGATTTGACTGCTATTTCTACTAGGCTGAGTGATCCCATAGAAACTCCAGTTAGATCTATCTATCTGTGTGTGTGTGTGTGTGTGTGTGTGTGTGTGTGTGTGTGTGTGTGTGTGT
>NC_068988.1:12985495-12999918 GCF_001194135.2 Octopus bimaculoides | reverse complement strand
ATATATATAAAATAGATGCAGGCATTGCCATGTGGTAAGTCTGCTTCCGAACCACAGAATTTCAGGTTCAACCCCACTGCATGACACCTTGGGCAAGTTTCTTCTACTGTAGTCTTGAACAAAAGCTTCGTAAGTGCATTTCGTAGATGAAAACTGAAAGAAGCCTGTTATACATATATGTATGTACATTACTGTCTCATTGCCTCAGCTTTCTGCGATAGTTGTAAGCAACTGCTACCATCATGGAAGCGGTGTCTTTTGCTTCCAATCTTCCTTGAAAACAGGCCTAGTTATGGAGAAACATTACCTTGTTTGGAAACAAATGAAAGTTGGTGACAGGAGTGGTATCCAGCCACAGAAAATCTGCCTCAGCAAATTCCATCTGACCCATGCAGAAGTTGACATCAAATCAATGATGATTATATACATACATATATAGATAGATGACTAAATTGAGTTCTTACATTGACTCAGATATACAAAAGGAAACAGTAAATCATCATCATCATCATTATTTAACGTCTGCTTTCCATGCTAGCATGGGTTGGATGATTTGACTGAGGACTGGCAAGCCAGAAGGCTGCACCAGGCTCCAATCTGATCTGGCAGAGTTTCTACAGCTGGATGCCCTTCCTAACGCCAACCATTCTGAGAGTGTAGTAAATAGTCATACTTTTTCTGAAAGGTATTTGAAATTAAACTTCAGTGAACAGAATACAACCAAGAATCAAAACCAGATTTCAAATTCCTTTCGTTTGATACTGGAAACTTGATTTACAATGCAGACTATATCTTTTATCTTCTACTTGTTTTGGCAATTAGACTGTGGTCACACTGGGGCACCACTTTGAAGAATGTTTAGTCAAAAGAATCAATCCCAGTACTTATTTTTCAAGGCTGGTACTTGTTCTATTGCACTTTTTTTGCCAAACCACTAAGTTACAGGGATGCAAACACACACATAGGATGGGCTTCTTTCAGTTTCTGTCTATCAAATACAGCTTTGGTCAGCCCATGGCTATAGGATACACTTGCCCAAGGTGCCACACAGAACCATGTGGTTGGGAAGCAAGCTTCTTACTACACAGCTACATCTATCTACATTTCTTTTGCCTGTTTCAATCACTGGACTTTAATCACACTAGGATATCACCTCAATTGGTTTTTAGTTGATTCTAGTACTTAATATAATGCCTCATACTTGTTCTATCAGTTCCCTTATTGCCAAACTGCTAAGTTATGGGGATGCATATAGATTTGCAACAATCACCAAGTTATGTGAGACAAAAATAAACATCCCCCCCACCACCACACACAAATACATTTACACCAGGTTTCTGCACACTTTTTGCAAAATTTACTCACAAGGCAATGGTTCAACCTACAGATATAGTAGAAAACACTAGCCCTAGGTGCCATGCTGTACAACAGAACTTTAAACCAAATATGGGTAACGACTTTCAAGAAGTGGGCCTGCATGAGACATGGGCTATCATCAAGCAAGCCACAATACTAGAAAAATCCATGGTAATTTTTCATTAAGATTGCCATTCAGGAAGTCCCGTTGGCTGCATGGTTAAACCCATGACTGCCTTCAATCATTCGGTTACAAAGTGAGCTTCCTAACCACACAACCATATATGTATGTGTGTGTGCATATATAGTTATATACACACATTGTTTAGAAAAGGTATATTGATTTGTGAAAAACTTCACTAAACATACATGTACATACACAAATGTGTACCAAAGTGCATTTGTAAAAATGGATACGCATCAATATGAACATGTTTAATAATGCAGCAAGCTGGCTGAACTGTTAACATACCAGAAAAAATACTTAGAATTTCATCCATCCTTACATTCTGAGTTCAAATTCCACCGAGGTTGACTAACTTTCATCTTTTCAGGGTCGATAAAATAAGTACCAGTTGAGCACTGGGGTCAATTTAATTGACTTACATCCTCTCCCGAAATTGCTGGCCTTGTATCAAAATTTGAAACGAATCTGAATCATCATCATTTAACGTCTGCCTTCCATACTGGCCTGGAAATGTGTTAATATTTAATGTATGACATACAAAAACATACATGTATAGCACAAAACTTCAATATTCCCCGATCTTTAATTACCTACCACTAAATTAGTTCATATATCAAAAGCTCTGGCAGCTGACTATCATACCAGCCTCAATGAGATAAGATATAAACTGCTTGGCTTCACATAACCACTCAAGTAAAAAGTGTGTATGAATGAATGCACATACACACACACACATTTATGTCCACTTTTCCTTGCCCACACAGGTTGAGTAGGTCTATTTCAAGCATCTCTCTCCACTTCATCTTTTTTTTTTAAATCACAGCATCCTGAATTTGGCCTTGACCAATACTGCCTGTCTTTTCTAATCTCTCTCTTCCATGGTCTATTTGCATCACATTACATATGTACAAACTATATGTACACACATTGATACACCAAGTGTGCATCTCTCTCTCTCTCACACATATATAGATATATATATATATATGCATGTATCTTGTTTGCTTTAGTCACTGGATCATGACCAAGCTAAGGTACCCTTTTGGAGGTTTCAGTCAGACATTTCAAGCCCAGTACTTATTTTTTAAACCTGGCACTTATATCAGTCTTTCGAAACTGCTAAGTTGCAAGGATGTAAACAAGCCAACAGTGGTTGCCAAGTGATGGTGGTGGTCGTTATGTCTAACACAAAGACACACACATGTAGCAACATGCACACACGGCAGGCTTCTTTCTTTTTCTTTCAACCAAATTCACTTGCAAGGCTTTTGGTTGGCCCAGAGCTCTAGAAGACACTTGCCCAAAGATGCTACACAGTGAGAGTGAACCTGGAACCATGCGGTTAGAAAGCAAGCTTCTTACCACACAGCCATACCTACATATATATAAGCATGCACATGCAACCTGGCCTACTTTGCTTTTTTCATCATTTTTAAAGTTGATAAATTAAGAACTGGCGTGAGGGTGTCGATAAAATCAACTGTATTCTAGAAAGTGGTGCTACATGCTAATTACTGAAAATAGTAGTAAAACACATACATATTCACAAGCAAGTGTGAAAGTGATATTTTTTACATGCATACTGTCCCCCTACTATACATGCCTGTATATACATACATACATACACACACATAACATATAGGCAGAAATAGCGTGGGCGTTATAACAGTACAAAAGCATTTCACAGAGTCTAAATTATATTATGATGAAAAGGCTTAAGTTATTATTTGATAAATTATTTGTCATTGAGCTAATTAATTAAACCAATGGCTCCATTTAAATAGGGTTTTTGTACTATTTATCTATTTGCGTTTTATATGCAATTTTCACTGGACTACATGTGTATATAATATACAATATTTCTAACATTCACACCATGTGTGTGTGTGTGCATATGTATTTTTTCTGGCTTGCCTGTGTACATCAGTAAAGCAATCGGTACCTCGTGGCATTTCATTATGCATACACACACAAACTTATGTACATAGATCTTTTATCTTTCACTTGTTTCAGCCATTAGATTTCAGCTATGCTGCGGCATCGCTTTGAAGAGTTTTTCGCTGAACAAAAATCAACCCCATTACTTCTTTTTTTTTTTGTGAAAACCTGGCACTTATTCTATCAGACTTTTGCAGAACTGCTAAGTTACAAGGACATAAACAAACCAACACTGGTTGCCAAGTGGTGGTGGAGGACGAATAGGTACAAAAACATACAATATATATATAATGAATGAGGGTAACAGAAAATGGAGTTAGCAAGAACCTTTATTCAACACAACGATCATTTCAACGCATCCTACATCAGTCCCTTATGGGTGGGATATTGTATAGCTAGTTGTGTTACATCCATATATATATCATTGCCGTCGTTTAACGTCCGCCTTCCATGCTAGCATGGATAGAACACACACACACACACATATATATATATATATATATTTATATATATATATATATATATATATATATATATATATATATATATATATATATATATACACACACACACAGGGTTGGGCAAAAGTCACCTGACAGTAAATCAAAACCCATTTAATTCCAAGATTAAAACAAAAAATTATTTTATATGAGACTCCGCAAATAAATAGACAAATGTTGATAAAAAAAATGATGATTTTAACTCACTACATTCAATTATTAAACATTCATAATTTGAATGAATAATTAAAATTGAATATTAAGTATTTATGGAATTTTGATTTACTGTCAGGTTACTTTTGGCCAACCCTGTATGTATGTATGTATGTATATGTATGTATGTATATATATCATCATCATCGTTTAACGTCCGCTTTCTATGCTAGCATGGGTTGGACGATTTGACTGAGGACTGGTGAAACCGGATGGCAACACCAGGCTCCAGTCTGATTTGGCAGAGTTTCTACAGCTGGATGCCCTTCCTAACGCCAACCACTCATAAATAAAATATACATATATATTCTTTTACTTGTTCCAGTCTTTTGACCGCCACCATGCTGGAGCACCACCTTCAGTCGAACAAATCAACCCAGGACTTATTCTTTGTAAGCCTAGTACTTATTCTGTTGCTCTCTTTTCGCCAATCTGCTGAGTTACAGGGGACGTAAACACACCAACATCGGCTGTCAAGCGATGGAGGGGGGACAAACACACACATAAACATATATATATATATTATATATATATATATACGATGGGCTTCTTTCAGTTTCCATCTACCAAATCCACTCATAAAGCTTTGGTCACCCCGAGGCTATAGCAGAAGACACTTGCCCAAGGTGCCATGCAGTGGGACTGAACCTGGAACCATGTGGTTGGGAAGCAAGCTTCTTACCACACAGCCACTCTTATACATACATACACACGGTGGACTTCTTTCATTTTCCACCTACTAAATCCACTCACAAGGCTTTGGTCTGCACAAGGCTATAGAACACACTTGCCCAAGGTACTATGCAGTAAAACTGGACCTGGAACGATGTAGTTAGGAAGCAAGCTTTTTATCACATAGCCACACACATATCTATCATAAAAATATTTTTTCGTATATTTGTAAAGCAATGAATACCTTGTGGCATTTCATTACATCTCTCTTCATTCTTTGATGAAATACCAGCTGGGTCAACTTGGCTTTTCATCAACTACAAATCAAGAACAATTTTTAATTTAACAAATTGAACCCAGAACTTAGGCATCTTTAATTTTTTTTACTTACTCTATCAGTTTCTCTTTTGCCACCAGCTGTTAAGTGGTGGTGGTGGTAGCAAACACAGACACACAGACACAATGAGCATCCATAGTCTCTAACAACGAAATTCACTCACAAGGCATTGGTGAGTAGAAGACACTTGCCCAAGGTATCATGCAGTGGATTGAACCCGAAACCACGTGGTTGCAAAGCAAGCTTCTTAACTAAACAGCAATGCTTGCATTTTTTCTTTTATTATTTATGTGTGTTTGTGTGTGCAACTGCAGTCAATAGAAAGACAGCAGAATAAAATAAAAATGAGTGTAGAGAGAAACAACATATCAAGTGTAAAACTATCATATGGCTCTCATAAAGATTTATCTTAATACATTGTATGGCTTAATATTTTACAACGGTTAATTCAAAAGACTAGTTTTATATCCTATATATTATATTTATTTTTGTTAGAAATTTCAACAGAAGAGGACAGAGTCTTGCTTTAACTTTTAGATATCCTTTTCCCCGAGCTCATATGTTAATAGGCAGTCTTGTATCTAATTTGGGTTAGAAGATGATACAGAATCTCTCAGTGAAATATTTCAGGTTCTCACAACTTCTGTCGTGAGTGTGGCTACTGAATGAAATATTTGAATGATTCAACTGAAAGAGGTCTGCTTAGCATCATAATAAGCACGTTACTGGGCTACAGAGCTAAAAACATGTCAGTATAACCTGTGTTGCACACCATCTGAATATGTGTGCATGAGTGTGTACACAGAAGCAGAGTATATGCCTAAGAGTGCATAGTCACAAACACCACTGTCTCTCTCTCTCTCATATGTGTGTGTGTGTGTGTGTGTGTGTGTGTGTGTGTGTGTGTGTGTGTGTGTGTGTGTATATATATATATACACACATACATACATATACACACACACACGTGCAGGCGCATATGAGATATCTATATATAGCTTTTATGTTTTACTTGTTTCAGACACTGGACCACCGCCTTGAAGGGTTTATTTGAACAAACCAACCCCTTATTCTATCAATCTCTTACACCAAACCAATAAGCTACGATACAAATATATATATATATATATATATATATATATATATATATATATAAAACAAAAACATTCATTTATTCAAAACTGAGTATTTTCACCAGTGCTACTTATAGCAGTTTTGAGTACTTTGTTTCTCCAGTTTTTAAACTTAAAAGTAAATTAAATTATTATTGTTTTTTATATATATATATATATGGAGTGGGATACTGTGAGTTAAGTACACTTGGCTTCATATTAAGACTCACTGAGTGACACACTGGACAAGTGTTTTTTACTATAGCCTGGGATCAAGGTAGACAGAAACTGTAGAAGCTTGTCAATATACATATATGTGTGTGTGTGTGTATCTTTGTCTCTATCATCGTTAGGCAAACATAACTTGGTTTGCCCGCATCCCCACTAACTGTGCAGTTCAGCAAAAAGAGACCAACAGAATAAATACTGAAGTTCATATGATCAACTAAACACTTTGAGGCAGTATCCCAGCTTAGTTTAAGATTGAAACGAGTAAAAGACTCAGGTGTATGTAACCCACGCCAGCATGGAACATGGACGTTGAAGGATAATGATTTATCATTGAGTTAACAAAACACTTGACTAGCTGTTGGGCAGGTAGTTAATATCCTGTAACCAATTTTGTGGTTGCGTATTATATAACAAAGACTCAAATAACCTAATCTACAAGGCTGAAAATAGATATCACATGGTTGGAAGAGACATGCAGCTATTACTGCAGTGGTGTTATTGTTTAATCCACAGGCTAGCCCTGCTGGAGTAGACCTATGTTCAAAGATATAACAGATACCTAAATACAGTGTATCTAATATGACATTATTCAATATACCCACCACCATCACCACATTTATAAAGACATTAGCATGTAATGAAGGATATTTGGTAGCTAACTTTAGCAGATCGAGCAACCAAACGTGATTTGTTAGAAAGTTGAAATGATCTGGTAAGTATGGTTGGATCCAATTAATAGTCATCAATCATTTAAAAGTCAATCAATCAAGCTGATCAGTCATTAAGTAAATATCCCTCTGTTGGCAACCAAAGGGTTCTTCCTCTGAATGAAAGGAAGATTGTATGATGCATGTATTATGAACAGCAATTCTACATGTTAGTGAGATGTTGGCCCTGAATGCAGGACATGTGAAGGCTAGTATGCTCTGCTAGATGTGTAATGTAAGTGTATATGTTCAACAGAGTGCTAGTGTACTGAGAGAGAAGTTAGGCATAAGAGGAATTAGATGCAATGTGCAAAAGAGAAGACTGCGCTGGTTTGGTCATGTGATGAGGATGGATGTTGACAATTCCATAATGCAGTGCTGATCACTCAAAGTTGATGGATCACGTGGAAGAGGGAGACCCAGGAAGGCAATGAGACAAAGTACTGAAGGACGACCTCAGGATGCTGAACCTTTCAGACAAGATGACAAAAGATCAAAATACCTGGTCCCTTGTTATACTCAAGAAGACCCGTCCTCCACAGAAGTGTTAAGACCTGCAAGTGTCCAGTGTCGGCGCCCAGCACACATTATCAAGTGATTGGCATTAGGAAGAGCATCCAGTCATAGAAGCCAAGCCAAATCAGACTGGAACTTTGTGCAGCTCCCCAGCTTAGGTTAAACTGTCCAACCCATGCCAGCATGGAAAACAGATATTAAAGGATGATGATGAGCCAAGATAAATATTACAGGGCTCCAGGACTTCCTATCCCAAACTACTTTTGAAAATCATGAAATTAGTTAAGTAGATAGAAATCTTTTTAAAGACTTGTGCACACACACACACATATATATACACATGCATATATGTACGTATGCACATGTGCACACACATTTATATATATATATACACATGCATATATGTACATATACACACATTTATATATAAATACAATATGTACATTTATAATAGCCACTTCTGCATTATTCTTGTTTTCTTTGTCATCAGCTGTATGACATCCAAATTCTATACCATGTTTTATCAATGAACTCACCAATGTAAATATAATAACAGCACTTGACATTTAGAGCCTTGATGATGATGATGTTTCCTAAGTTCCAGGCTAGTAATTTCCACTCCTTAATACTTTATCTGTACAAGATTTTTTTTTTTGTAATGCTAAATTCTCTAAACAACCAACTGTTGGAATAGCCCTTTATATTGTTCGACTTGTTTAGAAATAGCAGCTAAACACCACCAGAACTACATCTAAAAGTTTTTATATAAGGACACATTAGATAATATAGTCCAGTTACTAATGCCCCCTTCTGTTACCATGTTTCTGGTTGAATTGAAAATCACTTCATAACTAGAAATTTGTATCCTTGAACGAGTGGCAGTCTCAGGTGTAAAAAGGGTTAAAAAAAAACAACAACAAAAAAAAGAGAAAGATCGGTCGTGGTTAGAAAAGCTTTTGATTGTCATAGATCTGCGATCAGAGCCAGCCTTGGGCTAAATAGCAGCAAATCATCCATTTACATTCTTCATCTCAGTAACTTCTTGAAGTTAGCACTTTGTTCATAAAAATGTATTATCGAGATGAATTGATTTGGTCAATAAAGAAAAAAAGACATCAGGGATCTGATTGATATTAAACATCAAGGTACATTCAAAAGTGATTTAACAAAGATAGTAACAAATAATTCCGTGCTAAATAACTTATTTATAAATGTAAGATTCCTTTATAACAAAAACTAAATATCATTGGTAATACATGAGTAATATCTATTATTTCAACATATCTACTCCAGCTTAGTTTATCACTCCTACATACAAGCTATTATATTCCATTAAGAGTGCTAGCTTAAGAAAAAGAAAGGCTTCACCAAGTTAAAAAGGAAAACAGCTGGGAATGGGGGACCAAACTGAATGAGTCTTCATTGACTGTCAATTTTCTCAGCAAAAACTTTAAAACCTGAATTACTACTACTACTCAAGGTGCTATTTTTATGTATAGGCTCTGCAGCAAAATTGACTTTGAAATTTAATCTGTTCCACAGAAGAGATATTCATGCAAAGAAGAAAAAAAATCTAATGGGTGTAAAATTAAAAGGTTAAGGTTAATATTCTGAATTATTCAATCCCATATGCCTATCCTACATACGACATTTGAGGTGCAGCAGGCTGTTTAGAACACACACAAAGTTTAATAGAATTTATTTTGCTCAGTCACAAAACTAACTCTTCAGATTGGTTTTCTTATAAAGCTTTAAAGGGCTCGTTTCGTTTGGGATTGAACTTCTCTGAAATTGAATTCATTCAGTCTTGACGCTACAGATTCAATTCTGAGCTGAAAGTGTTTCCACATCAACTATCAAAAATTTAAATATTATTCTTTTCAATTGATATTACATACGAACAGCTTAATATAGAATTTTATCACACTAGGTTGGAAAGTCTTGTAAACTAGATGAAAATTACTAAACAAAAAAAAAAGAAGTTATATTAATGATGGTGTTGGCGACACACTCACACAGAAATAATAGCTTTGTTGTACTTGGTCAGGGACTGTACAATGAAATTAAGCTGAACCTAAAGTTTTAAGGAGGCCTTTCCTTCCTCAACTCGTTTTTACAGTACCCAGTTTAGTGTTTCCTCTAATCACTTTCAGTTAAAAGAACAGGAAAGATTCAAAGCCTTTTACTACATCATTACTATCACTTCTTTGTCCAATTACTTAATTATCATGAAGTTTGCAAGTTTAGAACAGAGTAAAATTTGCTTATAGATGAAATTTCCAGTTTCTGATATTGAATATTAGGGAGGAAGAAGTGCTCGGATGTTATTAAAAGCATCAATTTCTTTTTCTTTCTAGGAAAAAAAGAACTTATTCCAATTTTTTAAGTTGATAATAATAGAATTTCTTGAAAACTTTTTGAAATATTTTGTTAGTTTTGCTCATCAGCTGTAAAATTTTTTGAAAATAAATAAATAAGGAATATAGAAACCACTTACACATCTCTATTTAATCGCAAATTTATTTTCACGAGTTATAAATTAAAATATTTGAAATCTTTTCCCCGTTCCAAATTTTTATAAAACTACAACTAGGTTCTTGAAAATGACATAACAGGGTATCTTTTACAAAAGGCATTTGGAGACTTCGTTTCTTAACTAGTAAAATCTATTTTAAATATATTCAATGCATTTTGACAATAGGATTATAATCACAATTAGTAAAAATACCGTTGATCAAAATTACTAAAAGTAATTTATCAAGACTCTTCATTAAAAAAAGTCTAAAATAGATTTACTCTAGGCTAAAAAGACAAAGCGAAATATTTATAATATGTGGAGGGACAGGATATGATGACAAAGCCGAACAGAGAGAAAGAAAGAAATAGTTCACTGAAAGATAAACAGTGACAAGGGGAGAGGAGGAGATTTCCCGCCATATCTTCACAGAGAAAGGGGGGAAGAAATCAAACAAGTGAAAAATTCCTGAATAAAATAAAGATTTAGTTCAATATTATGAAATGAAGGTGTTGAATAAATAATAATTGGATGAGTTGTGGATTATTATACGTGACATGTCATGATAAACTGCCAAATTACAGGTAATCAGAAATATAAACAACATTTTTTTTTTCATAGACAAAAAAAGGTATATGGCGCCAAAGCCAGATGATAAGAGACGATAACAACAACCGTGTGAAATATTTCGAAATATCACTGTCATTGAAAACATTAATAAAATAAACAAAACCTAAATTTATAGTGTAATAAAAAAAAAAAAAAGCTTACCAGTTTGCCGCGATAGAACAACTGTTGTTGGGATGGCTCTGCATCAAACTTATCCTTTATACTCTCTCGTAACTCTTCAACTTTGGTCAATTTGGAAAGTCCTTTCACCTTGACGGTTTTCTTCCCGTCGAAGGTCCGCACTTGGATCCACATGACAAAAGGAGAAGATACGGATTCTAAAACTTGTGGATTGTTTTGTTATGGAAGAGTGCTGCTCAGCGATAAATGTAAGGATGATCGAGATAGGAGGTAGGAAAACGGCGCAAAGCCCTAGTTCAATTACTCGGCGAATTATATAAATAGTTCTAATCTCAGGCAATTCTTTTACAGTTGTTTATAATAGTGGACGATTGATAGATATAGTTGGGAAGTTATTTGATCAGGCAAACACAACAAAACATGTCCCCTACCTTCCCCACGTGGTTCAGTGGCGGGAAACAAAATCACACGAGATTTAACGAGACACAAGCTTATTACTGCCCTAGATTAAGAAGAAATTGTAGCTTGCCTGGCAACGTAAGAAGCGGTTCAGTATACCATTATACTTACCACCCTGCTTTTTAATCTTAGCTTGTGACACTGGTCGAAGCCAATGTTATTTTTAATTTAAGACTATGTATATTGTACACCTCAAAATTACATCTGTATATATATAGTTTGTGAAAGGGTTTTTAACATTTTTTTTAATATCTAAACAACATCTGATAATTTATATTCCTTATATAAAGATTTCAAAAGTAGAATAAATTGGTTTGTCGAGAGAAAGAGGAAAAGTTAGACGTTATGGGCGGCACCTTTTGTTGGAAGTGTTCATCTTTTCTAATAGTACTGAATTGATAGTGTCAGACGAAAACGGAGAACAAAATGTTAACTAGAGGAGAAAGAGAAATGTTTAAGTTTCTTCGAACCCAATTATTTACTTTATATCCTTTAGTTGGACCTGTTTAACAAGTAGCTTAATATCAAAACCTTATTGAAATAGATTAGAATTATATCAACCAATCAAAACACGTATTGACAGTTAGGGGTATCAGTGATCATGTAGTTGATATTTAGCCCTAGGTCAAATCTGACTGAGTAAACCGATTATCAAAGGTACTTCAACTATGATTATCCCATCATGTGTGTGTGTGTGCTCTTGTCTTGATATCATAGGATAATGATTTTTTAACAAACATCACCATCAGACAAGTGATATTGTTCATTTCTAGTCTTCCATTAAAAAATATATCTGACCCTGGGAAAACCGTATCTTGCTTGGAAACAGACAAGGGTTGCCACAGGAAGGGCATCCAGCCATAGAAAATCTGCCGCAACAAATTCTGTCAGACCCATTCAAATATGAAAAAGGAGAGAAATTAAATGATGATTATGAAATAAATAATCTTTGCATTTTACTATTTGTAAGTTAAATTCATAAGATTGCATTATTTGCAAGAGTTCATTGTGAATAACAGAATCAAATACTTTTGCTGTATCCATTGTAGAGAATATTTAAGGTGTTATTGTTAATAATAATACTAAGGTGAACTGGCAGAATCATTTGCACACTGGACAAAATGTTTAGTAGCATTTCATTTATCTTTATGCTCTGTGTTCAATTTCCGCCAAGGTCATCAATGAAATAAGTACTGGAGTTGATGTAATCAACTAGACCCCTCCTCCAAAATTTCAGGCCACATAGAGGCTCTCTCATCTGCATTTGTTGTTTCTTGAGATAGTGTGTAACAGTATAGTTTTTCTCCAAGATTGTATCCTGAAAGCAACAATATTGCACTTGATATTTTTGGTTGTCTAGACAGTTTATTGATACAATTCCATTGGACAGTATGAATGAACTACAGTCATTCGCTTCCTGTTCTTAGTGGTGAACTCTTCACAAAGACAAGGCCAACATTTTCAATAGCTTTCACTACAATGACAGAATTTCCAAAATTCAAGCAGACTGTTTGGCCATGTTGCTCGATTTTCTGAGTCAGACTCTGCTTACCATGTTACCTTCACTAAGGATCCAACTTGTGTTGTTTGACTACATGTTCATGGTAAATGAGGAGATAACTTACATAGATGGGGATTGACTGGGACTCTGTTCAACAGATTGCCAGGGAATCTACCAAAAAATGGTGAATGCAGCCATGTGCTGCAACAAACACATGCCCCCACATCTGACCTGACTCAATAGGCCTCTCATAAATGAGTGAGTTTCTCTAAAGAGGCAAGCTGCGTTGCTTACAGAACCAATTAGGAGGTGTTTGATTTCATCATTTTAATGTTCACTTTCCTATGCTTGCATAGGTTGGATGAAGGTTACTGGGGCAAATTTTCTACAGGTAGATGCCTTTCTTATTACCAACCCTCACCTGTTTCTGAGCAAGGCCCCAGAGGAACTGTTATGTCCTCAATATGATAAAAGTTTCTCCTCAATCCCACTTTACCTCCATGCATTCATCAACCACTTTTCAAAGGAAACTGGATGCATTTCATCATAGCTCCAGCACTTTAGAGTTTGTCCTGTAGTATGTAAAAATTAAATGCAAAGGTCTACATTATTCTGTGATGTATTCATTCACTCAAGGTAATGTGACAGGGAAGAAAGTTGGACAGAAGTCAGTGACAACCAAAAACACTGGATGGGAGAGTGAAGGGAGCTAGAGATTAATAGTAGAAAGTGAGTGATTTGCAGTGAGAGGATGATAGAAGGGGAGCAAGAATGAAAAATAATAATGGTTCCACATGTTTTATGAAAGACTAGTAATTTAAGGGGAGGGTTTATCAATTACATTGACCTTAGTGAGCTACTAATATTTATTTTAATGATCCTGAAATTATGAAAAACAAAGGCAACCTCAGCAAAATTTGAACTCTGAATGCAAGGAGCCAGAAAAAAATGTTGCATTTTGTCTGATGCACTAGCCATT
Organism: Octopus bimaculoides; assembly: GCF_001194135.2. Taxonomy (NCBI): domain Eukaryota; kingdom Metazoa; phylum Mollusca; class Cephalopoda; order Octopoda; family Octopodidae; genus Octopus; species Octopus bimaculoides. The sequence continues at coordinate 12,985,947 of NC_068988.1, read as the reverse complement.
CTGCCAGCATGCTGGATATCTAAAACAAGTAACCAGGGAATAGAGATGTTGAATACAAACATGTCTGATGCGATCTCTTATACATACAAGAACTCATGAAGGGGGAAGGAGAGAGCGATAAGGATGGCGGTTGTGCAGTTGAAATATAGTTAGTCCTTTACCATCCCTTCTTACACAGGTGGTATCATAGGGTGAATGGAAAAGTGGCTGAGTGTCAGAGAGATGCAAAGGTCTAACAGAAGAGATCTGCTGCCTTCCTTGTTTTTACTGGCAGCATAATACAGGGAATGGAAAAGAGGATGCGTGATGGAGATATGACTGATGGAAAAAACGAGAGGGCATCAAAAAGCCAGCAGGGAGCAGATGTAAACTTGACAATAGTTATACATATATAAATAATATATATATATTTATATATGTATATATATATATATATATATATATATATATAT
>NC_068988.1:12975770-12982902 GCF_001194135.2 Octopus bimaculoides | reverse complement strand
GGGATTAAGTCAATTAAATCGACTCCAGTGCTTAACTGGTACTTAATTTATTGACCCTGAAAGGATGAAAGGCCAAGTCAACCTCGGCAGAATTTGAACTCAAAATGTAAAGACAGACAAAATACCGCTAAGCATTTCACCCAGCGTGCTAATGTTTCTCATTTATTTATTGCCCACAAGGGGCTAAACATAGAGGGGACAGACAAAGGGATTAAGTCAATTAAATCGACTCCAGTGCTTAACTGGTACTTAATTTATCGACCCCAAAAGGATGAAAGGCAAAGTCGACCTCGGCGGAGTTTGAACTCAGAACGTAAAGACAGACAAAATACCGTTAAGCATTTCGCCCGGTGTGCTAATGTTTCTGCCAGCTCACCACCTTACACAAAATAAGTATTATCTTCTCTTCACTGAGGCAAAGTTTGCTGAACTAATACCAGGACCAACAAAATGAAGAAATAAATCTTGTGGTAAAAAGTACATCAATCAAAAAAACAGAATATATTATATTTATTCATGTATGATATGCACTCGTATATAATATGTGATCATAATTATAGGAAATTAAATCCAAAATAGAATATATCTTATATACAATGTTATTTTTTACTATTGTGATTTATGGAAAAAGAAAGTGCTTGCTCAATTGTAATTCTAATTGCTGTGTAGCTGTGTATATAAAATACATTGCAAAAGCTCAGGCACCCTAAACCAAAAAAGTAAATTTGAAAGTGACCTTTGAACTTTTCCAATGTAAACCCTAAAAGTGCAATCTGCAGTAAAGTTAACATTGTCTAAATCATATTAACCTTTTTTTTTTCATGATAAAAAAAGTGCTTATTTTACAAGAACAAAAACAATGAACAATGTAAAAGAATTCATCAAATACTATCTCGTATCAGTAATATACCTGAGGTGGAGTAATGGGAGCAATCTTCCTCAGGCAACACTTTTAAGGGGTCAGCACTTTTGAGTCAACTGTATAAGCCATATGGGGTGGGGGTGAGAGTGAGGCAAATTCAACAGCTGCTTGGATGACCCACACTCTTAAGCTATACCATTGTGCAGCTGCTACTCAGTGGCATAGCTTAGAGTTGTAGCATATTGATTAACTATTCTACATTTTATTGTTGTTTAACCCCGACTCATTCCAGGTCAAGTAAACCTATGACCAGAATGCATGTCATTCATAATCATGCAGTTTTTGTTTTGTTTTTCAGTATATAGGATTACATCATCTTCTGTGTATATTTAAGACTGCAAGGTGTAATTTGAGAGATTTAGTTGTTATTTCTAACAGATAGAATGACCATGCTGAGGCTCCTTTGTATTATTCTATAGGAGCAATAACTTTAACCTTTGAGCATTCAGATTACTCAATCAAGTGTAACATTTATTTATTCACATTGTTTTGAATTAATCATGCATTATCTTGCTTTGCATATCAATCTCCTAAGAACTGTTCAAAAATGTGCAACCAGACAAACACCCACTGTCAGGCATGTAACATACACTGAACATCTTGCTTCTGTTGGCATGGACACATTAAAGCATCTCTTGGCATAGGCAGATTTGGCAACCGACTTGGTAGAAACTCACAAGATTATCCACTATCTTTCCAACAACAACCTTGAGCATTTTTTCGAATTCCATGTGTCTAATACTCATGGACATGCTTACAAAATCAAGAAACAACACAGCACTATGAATTTCAGAAACATTTTTTCAGACTCAGAATTGCTGAAGCATGGAATAAACTGCCTGCATCAGTTGTTAGCTGTCAGAGAACTACATTACAATATTGTCATAAAAATAGAACATATCATAGTGATAGATTTACAAAAAAGACAGGATATTCAAAGCTGGAATGCCTTTCATTGTGGACATGTTCTGCCAGGGGAAACCTAAGTTAAGCAAAAATTTGTTGGCCTGTAAAGCTGACATTTTCACACTTGAGTCTATTGCATCTAATGACATTTATTTAAACATATACATACACAAATATGTGTGTGTTTATCTGTTGATTCCCCATGAGAGTGTGTGTCTGTGTGAATCCCTAAAACTTGAGAACTACACAACCAATTTCATTCAAATTTTACACATACCTTACTTAGGGTCCAAGTTGTGTTTTAGGCCAAAAAAATGTTTAACTTCTTGCCTAGTGTGAGCTCAGTGCAATATCACATCTTCTCCACTATTGCAGTATTATGTGTCAAAATACTCAGAAGCTAAATATTTTAACTTCACAATCGTCATTGACAAATGAAAAATATCTAGGTTTCATTTCTTTATATTTACTTCAGTATTATAATATTAAAGTGCCAAAAGCTTATGTATATATTTGTTGATGAATCATTAGTTAAGCTCTTGCAATGTTTATATGGCTATAAAGTTTCAGAAACTCACTTTTGCAACCACATGATTTCAAGTTCAGTCCCACTGTGCATCGCCTTGGGCAAGTGTCTTCTACTATACCCCCAGGCCAAATCCTGTAGACAGAAACTGTGTAGAAACCAGTTGTGTATGTGTGTGTCTTTGTGTTGTCACCTTCACACACACACTTGACAATTGGTGTTCGTTTGTTTATATTCTCATAACTTAGCAGTTTGCCAAAAGAGACTGAAAGAACAAGTATCAGACTTTAAAAGTAAGTACTGGGGTCGGGTCGATTTGTTCAACTAAAACCCTGCAAAGCAAGTCTCCAGCATGGCCACAGTCCAATGTTTGAAGCAAAAAAAAGATAAATAATAAAAAAGGTATACCCACTATATTTTTGTAGCCGAGTCCAAGGGCTCACATTATTTGTTGATTACAACATCACTAAATCCCACAGGCTCATGTATCATATCTGCATAGAAATAGGTTATGTGTACTTATACTGACATATTTTGGACACAGTCTATTATTACATATGTATTCATATATATAAAAATGCATAAAACACTATATCGTATATTCATATGACAAATTAGTTAATTCATGTACTCTCTGGTGTATTTTCTTCATATAAAATACAGACATATTTTTATGAAATATTTTTACCATTTGACCTTTTACAATTTTTTTCAAACTTTTATGAAGAAACAATTTGATATATGTCAAAAACATTTAGCAAAATTTTATTCTTTATGAAGCTATAAACTGTCTTTATGGAACTATATCCTAATATAACTACAATATACTAAACTTTAAAAATAATATCTTTTATTTTTTCATGTTCATCCAGAGAGAAACAACTATATCCATGGGACCTGAGGAATTTATCTTTGTGCTTTGAAAGCAATGAAGAAGTTGTGTGATGACAATATGATTTATATTTTTGTTTGCAGTGGTGAAGGATAGTAATGGTCTCAGAAATCCTTGTTCTGGTAATCAGACTTTTGAGCTTCAAACAGACTGATGACATTTACCTAAAGACTTATCAAAAAAATCAGATACCAAACATCACTCTAGACCAGTGGTTCTCAACCACTTTTTACCTATGGACACCTTTGATTCCAATCTTACCTGGTTTTGTGCTCTCTTCCAAATAAGACAAATGCAGAAGTATTTAGAAAAAAATCCCTTACTCTATGATCTGGTGGTCACTGCAGAAATTAGAAGTAAGATGAATGGCAGCTGAGAATTGTCCAATCCTTGTATATGGGTGATGAGTGTAAGGTGAGAGTTAACAAGTACAGTGATGAAATTAAGTGTGCAAGTAGGAGTTCACTAGCTCTCAGTCCCTTCCTGATTATCAATGTCCTCCAGGCCATGATAGAGGAGTTTAAGACCAGTTGTCTGTGGGAACTCCTCTGTGCTGATGACTTTGTTCTTATAGCTGAATCTGTGGTAGGAATTAGGAAAGAAATTCCAAATGTGGAATCAAAGAACCTTAAACTTAACTTAGAAAAGACTAAAGTTCTAGTGAGCAAGAAAACTGACAATACACTAATCTCTTCAGGAAAATGGCCTTGTTTGATATGTAGAAAAGGTGTATGTAGATATTCCATAGTGTACTGGATGTAAACTATAGACACACAAAAGGTGCAGTGGTATCACTGGAAGATTAACAGAGAAAGTAGACTTCGTTTGTGGCAAATGCACAAGAACAATAAACACTAAAAACATATGGGAAATAGATTTTCTCGAATGCCCAGGAGGGTCCTTAGAGGTAGTAGACAGTTTCTGTTATTTAGGTGACCTAATTAGCAGTGGAGGGGAATGTTCTGAAAGAATATTGTAGCTAGAATACAGACTGGCTGGAGAAAGTGCCGTTAGCTATTACTTCTGTTGGTAACAAAAGACCTCTTTCTCAGCATGAAAAGTAGATTGTATGATGCTTGTGTATGAGCAGTAAAACTATATGGTAGTGAAATGTGGGCCATGTGAAGACTAGGAAGAAATGAAACTAGCATGCTCCTCTAGATGTGCAATGTCAGTGTGCATGTATGACAAAACTATGATAAATTACTTCCTGAAAAGTTCCGAGGAGGGGAGGAATTACTTCCTGGAAAGTTCCGAGCGCACATTTTTTTTTATAATCGTTTAGAGCAAGTTGTTTTACACCTATTACACTATTTAAAAAATTTTTTTTTTTGCTTGAGTCAAACACTCCTGGACATGCTTACAAAATCAAAAAACAACACAGCACCCATGACTTTCAGAAACATTTTTTTCGCCCTCAGAATTGCTCCCACATGAGTTGTTAGCTGTTGAAACACTACCTCTTTCAAACTTCCATACTTCATGAAATTCTACCCCTGTTTTTTCTTTTTCCTTTTTTAAAGATTTTTATCTTTTACTTGTTTCAATAATTTGACTGTGGTCATGCAGGGGTACTGCCCAGAAGGGTTTTAGGCAAACAAATTGACCCTAGGACTTTTTTTAAAGCATAATAATTATTCTATCTGTTACTTTTACCAAACCGCTCATTTACGGGAACGTAAACACACCGACACCGGTTGTCAAGCAACGGTGAGACACAAACGCAGACACAAAGATATACACGCATGAATCTCCTTTTCTCTCCATTCTCTGTTTATTTCCTCATGTTTCTTTCTGATGAAGAGCTTAGGCTCGAAAGGTAAAAGACTTTCTCACCTTCCCGGACGTCAAACTAATACGCCTACTTGTTGTTTATACACCCGTCTTCGTCTTTTACGCATATATACGACAGGCTTCTTTCAGTTTCCATCTGCCAAATCTACTAACAAAGCTTTGGTCTGCCTGAAGCTATAGTAGAAGACATTTGCCAAAGGTGTCAGACGGGGGAACAGAACTCGGAAATGTGGAGTTGGGAAGCAAGCTTCTTACCACGCAACCATACCAGCCCCTATTTTTTTCACTGTTTACTTCCTGTACATATCATATGTACTGTTCATGCAGTTTTAATTACTTCTTCATTCATAAAGCATTGGTCAGTTATAGGTTACAGATTAAGACGCTTGCTCAAAGTGTCGCATACTGAGATCGAACCCTAAATCCCGTGGTTATGAAGCAGAAATCTTAACCATATTGCGATGCTTAGTCTCCTGTTTCTGGAATAAAAATGTTTTTTAAAAACTCAAGTTGGAATATTTACAAAATGCACATACTGAGTTATGATCTAAGGGAAAGAACTCCAACATGACTTGGCATACGAGCGAAAATACTTTTCTTTTGGAAAGAGAATAATGAATGAAATTTCTTTAAATCAATTACAGCAACAGTATACATATCATGTATCAATAAAGATCGTTCACGAAGAAACTGAAATTATGTGATTTACTGATCTACATTTATTATATGCAAATACAGGCCAAATATTACGTACATTCATGTGCTACATTCACATAGATCATAGATCTTTACCGCTTCTTGACACCCCACCCCCACATACAACTTAACACGTTATTGGGTTGGTCTTTCTGTAAGCCAGCTGTTAAGGCTATTCAATATCCCCATCCCCCCCTCTCTCTCTCTCTGTTTTCCCTAGAGACGGTTTGACAAGAATTGGCCAGGAAGAAGCCTGCACCAGATTTCTCTAACTGTTTAGGCAGGAATTTTACACCTGGATGCCCTTCCAAACACCAACCACTCAGCAGAGTGGACTTAGCGCTTTTTACGTGACACAAGCACAGGCGAGGTTAGTTTTGGCAAGGTTTTTACAAATGGATACCCTTACGAATGCCAACCACTTTACAGTGTGGATCGGATGCTTTTAAGTGGCACCTGCACTGACAGGGTCACCAGGTACTTCCAAGAGAAAAAGACGGCGTGTGTGGAACACACAGGTCTGGAGCTAGAAGAGAGCAATTATACAGTGGCACAGGGCCAAGAGGACAGGATTGGTGAGTGGAGGTAAGCATAGTGCATGAATTGGAAGTAGGAGGAAGAGAAGAGGTGTAGTTTGATTCGTTGTGGTAGAGTGTGTGAGAAATTTTCTTAAGTGTGAGTGGGACACGCAACACTTCAGGAACCCAGTTTCACTGACATGGGCGGATCTTTTCAAAATCAGATTACATCAATACTTCTTATGTATTACATTGTAAATAAATGGTTAACTTCAAGCACAAACATATGCAGAAAATGCTGAAAGAAGTTTCTTTGTATTTAATGATTATTGTAGCGTTTTTTTTTTTAAATACTGTTTTTTAATAGCTGGCTGTGTGGTTAAGAAGCTTGCTTCCCAACCATGTAGTTTTGGGTTCAATCTTAGCGTAGCATCTTGGACAAATGTCTTTACTGTAGCCACAGAAGGCTTGTGAGATCTACTTCCATGCCTTTAAGTTTTATTCTAATTCACCTATTGCTCTATATCTCTCCCCTATTAGTTTTCTGCTAGTTTCTTTCTTTCTATAAACTACATTGACGCATCTACTAACGGTTCTTTAAAAAAACTTGCTACCATTCCCTTCATCATATACACAGTCATCACATTCTGTTAAATGTCTTACTGATGTGTTTAGTTTCTTTCTTTCCCTGATGAGAAGATTGCATTGTTTTACACCATTTTATTCCTTCTGGAATAATACCAATGTTTTCTTCGAAACATGTTGGAAGTAAAAACATTTAAATAACACCTGCGTTTAACTCCATTTATATATATATATACACACACACACACATATATACATATATATATATATATATGTGTGTGTGTGTGTGTGTT